>NW_006408998.1:958501-968332 GCF_000296735.1 Chrysochloris asiatica | reverse complement strand
GGAAGGAGAGCATCTGGGTTAAACTGATTATATTCAGAGGTGGTTTAATGGGGCTGCCACTAATCAATCCAGGGTCTGTGTATGCTGTCCCCAGCAAAGAAGGAGAATAAGATTGGAAATCTCTTACTCCCCAACTTTAAAATTTATTACACAGCTTCAGTGGTCACAACAGCTTGGTACTGGTACAATGAAAAGATGCATTCATCAATGCAACAGAATTGAGAATCTGGAAATTAACACATCCACATACAGCCAACTGATTTTTGACAAAGTAACAAAATATATCGCATGGTTATGGGGTTAGTCTTTTCAACAGATAGTGTTGACAGAACTGTTAAGCCGTATGCCCAAGATTGAAACAAGATCTTTACCTCATGCATAATACATAAACCAACTCAGTATCGATTAAAGACCTAACTGTAAATCTCAGAATTATGAAGGCCATCAATGAAAAAAAATAGGGACAAATGTGAGGGCTCTTATTCAGGGCATAACCAGATTACCAAACATTTGGAAAACTACATAAACAAAAGCAGACAAAATGGATGATTGAGGCATTCTAAAAATTAAAAACTTACATACATCAAAAGACTTCACCAAAAGAGCGAAAAGAGAACCCACAGAATGGGAAAATGTTTTGCAATGACACATTAGACAAGGGACTAATTTCTGAAATATATAGGAAACTACAACACCTCTACAACAAAAAGACAAATAACCCAATTAGAAAATGGGTGCAGGACATGAACCGACACATTACCAAGGGATAGATCTTGGAAGCCAACAGACATATGAAGAAATGTTCACGATCACTAGCCATTAGAGAGATGCAAATCAAAACAACAATGAGACATCATCTCAAACCAGCAGTGAAAAGATTAAAGAGTAGAGGGCAGTAAATGCTGGCAAGGATGTGGAGAGCCTTTGATGCTCCGGCATGCTGGTGGAATTGCAAAATGATCCAAACTCTCTGGGAAACAATGTAGCATTTCCTCAGAAGGCTGGAAATAGAAATACTTTATAATCCAGCAATTCATCTACTTAGTATTTACCTACAAGAAAAATGAGCCATAACACAAGTAGATAAATCCACACTAATGTTCATCGCAGCACTATTTACAATAGCAAAAAGATGGAGACAGCCAAAGTGCCCATCAACTGAAGAATGGATAAACAAACTGTGGTACATAAACACAATGGACTATTATGCTACCTTGAAGAATAACAAGGAAACTGCATGCCACCACATAAAATGGATGAACCTTGAGGACATTATGTTGAGTGAAATTAGTCAGTCACAAAAGGAGAAATACTGCATAGAGCCACTATTGTAAAAGACTAAGAAAAATAACCCATACTAAAGGGATGTGTATTCTTTGCTGGTTGCGTGGATGTGGGGCGTGGGGTGAGGGGAGGGAGGGTAAGGTGGAGCACAGGGAAGGGAATAGATGCAGGATAATTTGTGTGTTGTGGAGGAGGGCAATACACAACAAGGGGAAAGGGAATGGAAGACAAATGAGGATGGGATTATGATTAGACGTGTTTACATGAGCTAAGTGGGACATAGGTAAATAATGATGTATGCACAATCTTGAAACAACAGGGTTCAGGGATACACAGATTGAGGCATGGTTGGAAAAGGCAAAAGGGGGGAAACAATGTTAAGATGCTTGGTGTCTTTTGAATCTTGGTTTCCCTGGCACACCACTATAAAGTAGACACTTGATGGGGAGAGAAAGGAATAGCCAGAAATATCATCATAGAAAGCTTGTTAAGTCCGTCTTCTGCCTATAACTGATTGGAATACCTAAAATGGGACTACAATGTACCCAGAGAAGTAGGCTTCCTGTGAAGTCTCTGCATTAACATAAAAACATGGGGAGAATCCTGAACCCTATCCAGAATTTTCTGAGGTGGGAAATTTCCACGTGATAGGACAAGCAGACCAACCTGGAACAGCTAGAAAAACAGAAGATACTGCTTGAAAGAAAGTCTGACAGGAAACAAACAAACAAACAATAATGGCAGTCTGACTGTCACTCAGGAGACATCAAGAGAAGTGGTCGGGTCTCCTCAGGACAAACCCCCTTCCAAGATTAAGACTCAATGGGAATACGTGAGCAGACATGCACTCTGACTGGTGACCACGTTGGTCACTGATAAGGGGAAGTGAGAGAAAAACAGTAATGAAATAGCAAGGTAAGTCCTACCATGTTCAATAGACTCCTGTAAACTCAGGTGGAGACCTGGTTGGCCTGCAGTGTGGCAAGACCTGGGTACTCCTGGGCCCAGAGTTAGTAATATAGCTAGAGGACTAGAGTGGAGAATGAAGTGTCAAGGGGATAATAAGTCATGGCATATGCACAAGAACACCCACATTTGTAAATAATACCCTCTTGACATGGCTTCAATGGCTGGATGATCAGAATTCAATTAGAAACAGTAGCTCAAAAGAGGGAACAAATCTTTACAGTGAGGATCATATCCATATCCTCAATATACAAGGTAGACAGGGATGAGCAACTTGTACATTGGCTACCTAAAATAGGGGGGCTACAAACACCAGAAGTGACTGGCTTACAAGCTTTCAGAGGGCATGGAGGTTTCCACGGAGTAGTATCCACTCTGTCTGGGTGGGGCTGATGAAAGGCGATGGGGATGGCACTCATGTGGCAAAATAATGAATAATTGCTATCATGATTGACATTCAGGGTTGGAAATGTAAATGTAGACATTTTGTAGCAAAATGATGGGAGTCATTGAGTTTGCAGTCTAGGAGTGGAGGTCCCTGGGACCACCAAGGGAGAAGAGCGGAGTGTGGGACGCTACCCAGAGAATGATGCCAGAGATGGAGGCAGTGATGCCAGAGGTGGAAGCAGAGATGATGACGTGGTGAGAGGGAATGGCTGAGGACTCTAGACCCAAAAGGAAGAGGGGCTGTGTGTGGGCTTTCAGTTTATAACCCTTTGGTCATTTGATGATGCAAGGAGGGGATTGTGACCATGACAATGAAACGATATATACGATAAGATTAATGTAAAGCTAACGTTCTCCCCTGTAAACTATCACATAATTCACAATAAAACATTTAAAAAGTGTCATTTAATTCCTAGTCACAGAAATCCTGTATAGGATTTCTAGGAGAAGCTGGTAAGTTTAAACTATTGACCTTGTTGTTCAAAGTCCAGCACACCAGATTTAGTAAAAGAGTTAGTAAATATCAAAAGTATGGCAACAAAAAAAATGTCAAGAAAACTTAATAAGTAAACTCACAAAGAAAATTATATGGAACTTAGAAACCAGCAGTACCACAAAAATCACACTATAAAATGGCAATCAATTCTTAAAGATCAATAATCACACTGTAAGTAAATGGATTAAATGAACCATGCAACAGACAGAGAGTAGCAGAATTGGTAATAAAACAAGATCCTTCAATATGCCATTTACAAAATTCACATCTTACATAGAAAGACAAAATTAGATTGATAATCAAAGGATGGAAAACTATATCAAGATAAAAGCAATCACTCATCTGTCAGTATATCATACTGGCGGTGACGTGTGTTGCTGTGGTACTGGGAAGTTATGCCACCGATATTCCAAATGCAAGCAGGGTCATAGGTTTCCCTGGAGTTTCCAGACTAAGACATACTATTCATAGTTTGGACATTTAATATTTAGATTATTAATGCATGTTTACAGCCATTTCTCTTCATTTCAAATTGTGTGACATCAGCAAATGAAATTCTCAAAAGCTTTGTATGATCCATTTGTGTGATCATAATCATCTCTACTTTGAGGAGCAGCTCTTCTCTAGTCACATTTTTAGTGCCTTACAACCTGAGGGGCTCATCTTCCAGTACTATATCTGAAATTATTCTAGTATTCTTCATTATGCTTCAGTATTCAATATTCTGGTGCTCTCTTAAAGTGTTCCACTGCTATTCATAAGGTTTTCAGTGACTAAATATTCAGAGGTTATCTCATCTCTCCTTCTTCCTACTCTGTCTTCCTCTGGAAGCTCAGCTGAAATGTATCCACCATGGGTAATCCTGCTGCTGTTTAAAATACTGGTGAAATAGCTTCCATAATCATAGCAACATGCAAGCCATCACAGTAGGACAAAATGACAGATGAGTGGTGAACAATTTTTCAAAGTAGTCTGTATTACTCTTTTTATTTCAACTGTGTTTTTGTTGGCTTATTTCATCACCCATTTCTTTTATTTTTCATGCTCTTTACATTTTCTCCTCTTTTTTATTTTTGCTATTGTTTTACTGTTGGATTGATTTCTGTTCTAATTTATATTATTTATATTCTTCTGCTGTCTATAGGCTTACTTTGGTCCTCTTTATCTAATTGTTGTAGGATGTTGGTCTAATGTACTGGCTTTATTTCTTTCTCTATTTAGGCTGCATCTGTGGTATGCTATGTTATTATTCTTGTTTGATTACAGGAATATTTAAAATTCGTTTTTATGCGTTCTTTTGTTCTTGTTGTTGAAGGCCATAAGGCTGTTCTGAATCATAAAAACTTTGTAAGGCTGTGATTATTTGGGGAGTAAAATTTCTCATCTTTTTGCCATGTTTTACAAGCCGAAAAGAGGAAGATGCCCAACAAGATGAATTTGAACAGTAGCAGAAGCAATCTGCTGCACTTTAGCAATGGCTTTAAGAATGGCACAGGACTTAGCATTGTTTCATTCTCTTGTGCATAGTGTTCCTTCAGGTTGGAACACACTCAATGGCACCTAACAACAACAGCAACTGTTATAGTAGAGTTGTGTATTTCTATCATCAATTCTGTTTTGGATTGACATATATTTTGAGGCCATTTCTTTGGAACTTAGATATTTATTAAGCTTAAAGTTATGGTTGACCCTTGAATCATGGCATATTATCCTTCTTTATTTTGACTTAAAGTATTTATTATACTTTATTTTGACTTAAAAGTACATTTAATATAAATAAATATTGCTGCTCATCTTTTTGTTGCTCCTGTTGTTGTTTTAAAGTGCTGTCTAGTTGGTTCCAAATAATTGCAAACTAATACAGAAAGAATGAAGCTTTCTGTGGTCCTGAAGCTTCCTCACAATTGCTGTTATGTTTAAGCTCATTCTTGCTGCTGCTATCAGTCCATCTAACTGGGGCTATTCCTCATTTTTTAAGAACCTCCACAATAGCAGGTATGATGTACTTCTCTAGTGACCAATCCCTTCTGACAAAAATCCTAAAGATCGTGAGACTGAGGCTCAGCATCCTCACTTTTAAGGAACATTCTGGCTTTACTCACTCAAGACAGACATTCAATACATTCAGTATTCTTCTTCATCATCATAGTCCAAATGCATCAATTTGTCTGTGGTCTTGATTATTATTTTCCAACTTTCATATAAATATGAGGTGATTGAAAACACCGTGGCTTGGATCACAAACACCTTAGTTTTCAAACTGATATCAATTGACAGCTTGATTTCTGCTTCCATTAAATGTTGATTCTGAATACAAGCAAAAGGAAGGCTTTGACAACTACATTCTCTCCATTTATCATATTATTTATTGGTCCAGTTGTGAGGGCTTTTTTTTCCTCTTTACTTTGAGGTGTAATCCATATTGAAAGTTGTGGTCTTTGATCTTTATCAGTGAATAATTTAAGTCCTCTTTGCTTCCAGCAAGCTAGATTCTGTCATCTGCATATTGCTAATGAGCTTTCTTCCAATATTTACCACATTATCTTTCATATAATCTAACTTTTCAGATTATTTGTTTATCATATATATTGAATTAGTATGTTGAGAGAATATAACGTTAGCACACATCTTTCCTGATTTTAAAACATTTAGTATGTCCTTGTTCTGTTTGACTTACTCCCTCCTCGTGAGCACAATGAAATACTCTGGAATATCCATTACTCATAATGTTTGTTATGATACACAAAGTAGAATGCCTTTGCATAGGTAAACACCACTCTAGCATTCTCTGTTTTCAGTCAAGATACATCTGATATCAACAATGCTATCACTCATATAAGTAGTCTTTTGAATCCACATTAAATTTTAGTCAGTTCCCTGTCAATGTACTGTTGTAAATGTTTTTTGTTTGTTTTAAATTATCTTCATTAAAGTTTTACCAGCATCAAATATTAATTTTTTAAAATGATTTCTGCAGTCTGTTGGGCCACCTTTCTTTGGAATAGGAACACATGTGGATCTCTTCAAAACAATTAACCTGGTAGCCTGGTAGCTGTCACACAAAATTCTTAGGATAGATAAGTGAGTTCTTCCAGGGCTGCATGCGTTAATTGAAATATTTCAATTTGCATTTTGTCAATTCCTAGAGCCTTTTAGTTATTTATTTTTATTTATTTATTTTGCAGTGATTTCAGTGCAGTTGGGACTTTTTATTTTGAGACCATTTTTTTTTCCATTTTTCTTTTTTGAATTTTTTATTGTGAATTTAGTGATAGTTTAATGGGAAAACATCAGTTTTACACTCATCATTCCATTGAAATTATTATAATCTCCTCCATTCATCATCATTCAACAATATTTGCTTCTATTCCCTCTGGGTTATTTTATTTATTTATTTATTTTTGGATGTACACAAAAACACTCAGGAATATATAATCATTTGAACCATCAAAGGGCACATTCTGCAAGCGTGCCTGCTGGCCAACAGCACACAACCTTTCTCTGTCCATGAGTATAGAGTCCTCAGATGCTCTATTTCTCCATTTCCTCATCTCTGTCTCCATCTCTGGTGTCACTGCTTCCCTGGATAGGTCCCCAGATTCCCTTAGTGCTCTTCTAACTTGATGGTCCTAGGGTCCTCTGTTCCTGGAATGTGAGATTAACTACTCCCTTCTTTTTGTTACAAAACGTCTACCTTTGCAGTTGTGACAATCACTATTAGTCATTATAACAATTATTCATCAAGGAATCATAGGATTCTTATCCCTATCTCCTTTTACCAGACCCATCTAAACAAGATGAAAACTATTCATAGGGAAATCTACCTTCCCGCGCCCCGCACACTTTGAAACTAAACTTCCTCTTGAGAATTTGTAAGGCAGTCACTTTATGTCTTTATAGGTCTCCCATTTTCGGTAGCCAATGTCTAAGTTTCCATCCCTATCAACCCTGTATATGGAGACGATAGGATTGATACTTGATGTGAAGATTCCTTCCCTCTCAACTGGTATTTTGAGTTACTACATCCATAAGTATAGGTCAAGTTGATCAAATTGTAGCAATTTACACTTGTTTCCTTTACCAATATCTATCTATCTATCTATCTATCTATCTATCTATCTATCTATCTATCTATCTCTATATTTTTAAAAATATTTCTCTAGTTGAGTTCTAATCATTAAGCCATCAAGGCTTGGTTGAACGGGTATTATCAACAAGCTTGTGCATTCTTGTGCCTCTCTTCTCACTTCATATCAGCTGGACACTCCACTCTCAGTTCTAGCCCTCTGTGGTGATGTCTTTGTCCATGGGCTCAGGAGTCCTCAGATCTCACCACACTTTGGAACAACCAGCTCTTCCTCTTCTCTCTCTCATCTCTAGGTTGACATGATTCTATGGAACGTGGTCGAACTCAGCCCATATCTTCATAGCTGCCTTTCCCCCTCTTCCATTTACCAGTTGACCAACATGGTCACCAGCAATCTTACATGCCTGCTCAACATACCATTGGTTATTGAGCATATGCTACCTCTTGAAATAGCTGAGCATTGACTAATTGTTTTTGGTACAGTGACTCTATGAATTCATTTCATCTTTTTTCTTTTTTTTTAATACAGTTCTTGAATCCTTCAATATTTTGCTCAGATTTTTGTTGTTGTGAGATACCATCAAGTAATTTTCAAATTATAATGACCCCATGAACAACAGAAGACAAGGAAACCCAGTCTTTCACAATCTTCACAACTGTTGTTATGTTTGAGCTAAATGATACTATCACTGTATCAATCCAACATGTGGTGCATCTTCCTGTTTTTCAATTATTCTCCATTTTTTCTGAGCATTGTCCTTCTCTTGAAATTGATTCCTCCTAATGAGTCTGGAAACGCAGCTGAAACCTGTCCATCATGGGTGTACCCTTCCGGTATTTAAAACACTAGTGAAGTGCTTGCAGTATCACAGCAACACACAAGCCATTACAAAAACATAAACAGGCAAGTGGTGGGAAAAGGTAAATAAAAGACATGCAAAATGTCAAAGAAGTTAAACTCTCTCTACTGCAGATATTAGGATCATAAGTCATAGTCATACTTTATTTGTGAGCTTTTATATGCCATGGGCTGCCAAAGGAAACAACAGATCTATGTTGGAATAAGTGCAGCCAGAGTGCTCCTTGGAGGCCAGGATCTATAAACTTTGTCTCTCATACTTTGGTCATATTGTCAGGAGGGACCAGTCACTGGAGAAGGATATCATGTTGGGTAAGGTGGAGGGCCGGAAAAAAAGAGAAAGACCCTTGGTGACATGGATTGGCAAAGTGGCAGCATCAATGGGCTCAAGTGTGGCAAAAATAGTGAGGTTGGCCTAGGACTGGGCAGTGTTTCATTCTGTTGTGCATAGGGTCGCTATGAGTTGGTACTGACTTGATGGTATCTAACAACAACAACTACATATGTATTTATGAAAGCAGAACTCCTCATCTTTTCTCCTGCAGAGTTACTGGCAGGTTTGAATTGCCAACTTTGTGGTTAGAAAGCCAATGCTAATCCTACAGCACCACTAGGTCTCCTCAGCAATTGCAATAGCCACCAGAATATGAAATAATTAGGAATAAATCTAACCAGATAAACAAAATATATATGTAAAGCAAATTACAAAATACTACGCTATGGGTCGGAACCGACTCGACGGCACTTAACAACAACAACAACAACAACTCTAGTAAAGCAAAAAGACCTACATGATGGAAAAATATATCATATTAATGGACATGAATGTTAATACTGTGAAAATGTCAATACAACCAAAGTGATCTACAAATATAATGAACACACAAACTAGGTAATTTATCTTTGGAATGGACACAAATACGAATATTTTACAATTAGTTGGACAGGTGGTTGTCTTCTCAATTTCTTGGCAAAAATCAGTGAATGCCTCAAGTGTTGCATCAGTTTGTTGAACTATTTCAATTTGTATTCCATCAATTCTCAAAGACTTATTTTATTGTTTGTATTTTTGCTAATGCCTTCAATGCATCTTGGATTTCTTCCTTCAGTAACATTGTCTTCTTTTGATTCTTTTTGCATCACACAATATTTTGCAAAATACAGTATTTTGCTCATTGAATGCTTTAATATTGCAAGTCGAGGTTTGATTTTTTTCTTCAGTTTCCTTAACTTGATAAATGCTGAGCGTGGTCTTCCCTTTTTGTTTTCTAACTTCAGTCTTTGCACATTTCATTATAGTATTTGACTTTGTCTTCTGGAGCTGCACTTTGAAATTTCCTATTCAATTATTTTACTCCTCATTTCTTCCATTTGTTTTAGCATTTCTGTGCTGGAGAACAAGTTTCAGAGTCTCTTTTGACATCCATTTTGGTCTTCCCCTTCTCATATTATTTCTTGTTGTTGTTGTTGTTGTTGTTGTTGTTAAATGCCATGAAGCAATTTCTGACGCCTCAGTCTTTTATTCTCTTTTTTAGGGAGGGATTTGTTACAAAGGAAGGATGTAATTCACAAAGGGAAGATGTGATTCTTTAGATAAGATAGGATACAGAACTGAAATGTGATTAATCATCCAAAACAGGACATAATGATTCACAGGAACAACTTTTAAGATATTTTCATGGTTTTCTTAAC
>NW_006408998.1:951232-957776 GCF_000296735.1 Chrysochloris asiatica | reverse complement strand
TCACTTCCTTTGGCCCTCAGGGTCCATGGCTCGTAATCCTGAGAAGGGCCTCGGAATTGGATTTTTGTCCATGTCACAGGGCCACTGATCAACCCAGGGTCTGCGTATGCTGACGCCAGCACTTCAGTACCATCTGTTGTAGGCTGAGTTTTCTAGAATTGCAAGTCTAGTGAATTATATGTATGTATATATACACCGAGCTCTGGTAGTGTAGTGGTTATGAATCGGGCTGCAACCCGCAAGGTCAGCAGTTCGAAACTACTAGCTGCTCCGCGGGAGAAAGATGAGGCGATCTGCTCTCGTAAAGATTTACAGCCTCGGAAACCCTGTTCAGGGTCACTATGGGTCGAAACCGACTTGATGGCACTTAACAACAACACCAACAACAAATGTATATATACATATAAAGATAAGTTTATTATCAAAGAAATACCTTACAAATTGCAGAGTCTAAGGACCCCAGTGCAAAAGAGAGGGTCCCTCCTTTGTGTCCATTATGTTGGGAGCAGACCACACCCCCAAGGATACATTCCTTTAATTGATTGATGGCTTGTGTCCAGTCATTAGTGCTAACTATGCCTGTATTAGGTTTCATTGCCACAGGAATAATCAAATATCAACTGCTAAATCTCTGGAAATCCTGTCCTACTCTAGTTGACACAGAACCCTAATAATTTCAGTGCTGTCAAGTTGGTTCCTACTCATAGTGATTGTTGTTGTTGTTAAGTACCATGGAGTCGGTTCCGACTCATAGTGACCCTGCACAGGTTTTCCAAGGCTGTAAATCTTTACGGGAGCAGACCACCTCATCGTTCTCCCTTGGAACCGCTGGTAGTTTCGAACAGCCGACCTTGAGGTTAGCAGCCCGATTCGTAACCACTATGCTACCAGAGCATATATAATATACAAAAAAGAATGAAATACAGCCTGGTCCAGAGCCATTCTCACAATTGTTGCTATGTTTGAGTCCATTCCTTAGGCCACATTGTCAATCCATCTCACTGGAGTGTTATTCTTTTTCAGTGACCCTCAACTTTATGCCAGCATGATGATGTCTTATTCTAGGTACTGGTAACTTCTGATAACATGTACGAAGTGAGAGACTAATTTTTGCTCTCCTTACCTCCAAGGAGCACTGTTGAAGTACTTCTTTCAACACAAATTTGTTTGTTCTTCTGGAAGTACATGGTGCTTTTAATATTCTTATTGTTGTTGTTAAGTGCCATTAAGTTGGTTCTGACTCATAGCGACCCTGTATAGGGTTTATGAGGAGCAGCTAATGGATTTGAACCACCAACGTACAACACCACACCAGGACTGTGCAATGTCATAATTCAAATACATCAGTTTTTTCTACAGTCTTCCTTATTCATTGTCTTTCACATGCATACAAGACAATTGAAAATACATGGTTGAGTCAGGCATACCTTAATCCACAAATTGGTATCTTTGATCTTCAATAATTTAAAGAGTTCTTTTGCAGCAGCAGATTTGCTCAGCACAATGTATCTTATAATTTCTTGACTGTTGCCTTCATGTGGGTAGTTTGTGGATCCAAGCAAAATGATTTCTTTGAGAGCTTCAATTTTTCTCCATTTGTCATGATGTTATTTATTTCTGAATTTGAGAGGAATTTTGTTTTCCCCAAATTCATAATGAAGGTTGTGGACATTGATCTTTATAAATAAGATCTTTGGTTCCAGCAAACAAGGTTGTATCATCTGCATAGCACAACATGTTAATGAGACTTCCTCAAATGCTGAAGCTGCATTCTTCATATAAACCATATAATATGTCTGAAATATAAGAAATGAAGTCTTCCCATCCTGGTTTCTGAGGATCATTCTAGTTGTACTTCTTTCTAAACAAATTTGTTCCTATTGGCGATTCATAGTATATTGAGTGCTTCCCAACATGAAGGGCTATATTCTGATGCTCTTCATCATGTTTCAATATTTTGGTGCTATCTAACAATGTCCCACTGCTATTCATAAGGCTTTTAGTGACTAAGTATTCATAGTAGTCCATCTTTTCTTCTTCCTATTCTCTTTCAGTATGTAAGCTCACTGAAACCACCACAGATGCTGTTCATATTTAAAATATCCAGAATCACAGGAACATTCACGCTACCACAGTATGACAAACTGACAGATGAGTGGTGATAGAAGTTGAATTTGTTTAAAATGTTTTATTTCATTTGAGTCATCTACGTTGATAGTGTATTATTTAATGTTTTGTTCAATCAACAAATATTTTGGTATGTTTCAGCTCTTTTTGCTGTTCTTGAGTTTTAATTTAATTACATATTTTATGTTACTTCTATTCCTTTAAATTTGTTAAGGAGCCTTAGTATGGCACTGTGCATTGGATTGGAAAATTGGTTTGAACTGCAAAGTCAGTGGTTCAAGCTAACCAGCTGCTCCTTAGAAACCCTATACAGAGATGCTATGGATTGTAACCGACTCAATGGCACTTGACAGCAACAACAAATTTTTTAAGGTGTATTTTATGACACAGGTTTTGAAAAGCATGCTTTCTCTGTTGTGTGTACTATTGTGTTTCCCTCCACCCATCCCCCTTTTTCTAGGTACTGTTGAGTTTATTCTGACTCACAATTATCCTATGCAGACCAGAACTAAACACTGACATGTCCTGGACCATCTTTACAATTGTTGTTATATTTGGGCTCATTGTTGCTGACACTGTGTCTATCTCACTAAGGACCATCTTCTTTTTACTGACTTTCCTCTTTACTGAGCTTGACATTCTTTTGCAAAGACTGGTCCTTCCTGACAACATATTCAAAGTATGAGAGACAAAATCTCACAGTGATTTTTTCTAAAGAGTATAATACAAATATCAGTTAGAACAAGTTGATAGAACTATTCAGACAAAACAGTATTGATTGTTTGCCAGCTTGTTCTATCAATTAATGATGAGGGGCGTTGAAGTCTGTTGGTATGGTAATATATTTGTATCTTTCCCTTTGTGGTTTTATTAGGTTTCATCTAAAATCTATGGACACTCTACTGTTAAGTATATACACATTAAGGGTTTTTCTAAAGTCTTGAAGAATTCACCCCTATATTTTTATATAATTCCTCTCTTTATACCAGATCAGTTTCCTTAATCTGAAATTTTCTTTTTCTCAGACATGAAGCAGGACAGCATCTAGTCCTTTTCATAGTGGACTTTGTGTAGAGAGCTTTTCTGCTAAAGTACGTGAGGTGATAGTAGGCTGTAAACTTATATTATGCTATTCAAGTTTTTCCATATTTTACCAGATGTCAAAGCAACACATAATATGTTGTTGTTGTTGTTGTTTTTAGTGTCATGGTGTTCATTCCAACTAATGGCCTTCCTACTTAAAACAGAATGAAACAATACTCGCCCTCTCCTTACAATAATAACCATTTATTTTGCAGCCACAGTGTTAGTCTTTGTCATAGTAGATTTCTTACTTTTTCACTGACATTTGGATTTGACAAACACGATGTCTTTCTCTAGAGATTTGCCCCTCCTGATAACATGTGATAAGTAAGTGATACAAAGTATCATCACCCTCACATCAAAGGAACATCTAATTATACATCTTCTTTAAGAGATTTGTTCATTCCTCTAGAAGCTCATGGAATACTCTATATTCTTCATCAACACCATAATTCAAATTAATTAAGTTTTCTATCTTCCTTTCCATCCAGCTTTTGCATATGTATAAAGTAAGAAACATGTCTTGAGTTTGGTATACTTTAGTTCTCAAAGTATTAGCCTTGACTTTTTAAGATTTTAGAGTTTTCTTTGTTGTTGTTGTTGTTCAGAAAATTTGGAGAATACAATTGACTTCTGCTTATTCTGGGTGTTTTTTGTTCAACTAAGTGAAATGAAATCTTTCACAACTTGAACATTTTGTCCAAATTTCAAATTGAATTTTAATCTTAATCTTTGCACCACAACCCTATTAAGTGTGAAAGAAAAGAAATAAAGGCATTGGGTAGCTTCTTTACCACCTATGTGAAGTAATGTTTTTGTCCTAGCCTTTGTTATAGAAAATGCATTTTGTTGTTGTTAAGTGCTTCCGAGTCAGTTCCAACCCATAGCAACATATATAGGGTTTCCGAGGAGCAGCTGGTGAGCTTGAACTGCCAACCTTGCAGTTTAAACGGCTTTGCAGTTTGCCACATTAACCCCACAGACCCACACCAAGAATGCATTGTTGTTGTTGTTAGGTGCCATCGAGTCAGTACTAACTCATAATGACCTTGTGCACAGCAGAACAAAACACTGCCCAATCCTGGGCCAACCTCACTACTGTTGCCATGCTTGAATCCATTGATGTTACCACTTGGCCAATCCATCTCATTAGGGTCTTCCTCTTTTTCTCTGACCCTCTACCTTACCAAACATGATATCCTTCTCCAGTGTCTGGTCCTTCCTGACAATATGTCCAAAGTATGAGAGACGAACTTTGGCCATCTTTGCCTCCAAGAAGTACTCTGGCTGCACCGGCACTTCTTCCAAAGTGGATCTATTGGTTCTTTTGGCAGCCCATGGCACTTTCAATATTCTCCTCCAACACCATAACTCATATGCATCAATTCTTCTACGGTCTTCCTTATTCATTGTCTAGCTTTTGTATCCATGGACCAATAAATGGGAATGCATTTAAATGGTTATTTTTACTTCCACTGTGACAAAAAACAAAGTTATTATGCCTGAAAGCTAAACAATAGCAGCTTGTGAAGTTTCTGAGGGTAAAGACACACATGCCCTCCAAGACTTCAGAATCATGAGGTTTTAACTTTCTGGCTAGTCCACACTAGGCCACTAGCAATTTATAAAAATTAACATTGATACCTTTCTACCAATTCATGGCCTGAGTAACTTCTTTTCCATAAAAACTTACCTTATCTGTGCTTCTCCATAGTCACTGAATTCTCAATATTTAGGGGTTTACAGGTTTCCAACTCATCAGTAACTCTTCAAAAAATAGAGTCGTTATGAGTAGGTACTGACTCGAACTTAATGATGCTTCCCAGAAACTTCAATTTTTGTCAAAACCAAGAAAAATAATTGGTTTGTAGTTTATTTTGTTGTTACTGGTGCATAAGCAGAAGTAAAAGCTCTTTACAACCCGAAGGAGGAGCCTAAAGTCAATATTTCCATTATTTTCACAGATTTCTTTTTCAATTTGTATAAAAATGTTTTTAACACAGAAGCTAAAAAGTGAGATTAAGTACAATTAAAAACAAAAAGAAAAAAACATAAAAATTGTTTATATAAACACTACCTTTTTCTGATTCTAGGATAAAAAAAAATCATATTCAACATATCTGAAATTTAAATATCTCTGAAAGTCAGTAGTGTCTTATAAGCACTACAGCACTTCCAATTACCATATACTTTTCATTATCTTCACAAGAGTAAACTGGGCTGTCATTCTTTACATAGTTTTGCTTTCTTTTAAATTATAGATCATGGTGACAGTATTGTAGTGCTAACACACTTTCATATATATTCAAAAGGATTATTATTTTTGTATATAATGAATGATTTCATATGCAGAAAAGAACAAGAACATTACATAGAAGCAAAAATTTGATGTCAGTGCAACAAATAGTTTCTATTAAAAACAACTATAGTTTATACTTTCTTTTAAAATAAGATTAAACCATATATAAAATATAATAAAAGTAATATAATTACAAATAAATTAATCTTAATTTCATTTAAAATTGAGCACATGTAAAAGGTGCTTGCCATGTACCAAGTAAGCATCAGCATCAAAACTTGCATAATGTATGTATGTACTCCAAGTAGAATAAGTTCTAGGGACAATGTTGAAGAATCCTGTTATGATATGCTGTATTATCCAGACAGTATCAATGGTACAGAGTGTTAAATCATTTTGGCATAACTCATATATTAAAATTATGTGTGAAAGTGCTTCAAAAGATTTGATGCTGAAGTTTAAGTAGATACTTCATCGCTGTTTTTTATGTCTGTATAAGAATTGTATGTGAAAAAAAAAAAATTCCAAAAACGATGTCAAATATAACTTGTAAAATAACTATATATTAAACTTTAGTAGATAAAAATTTTAGTTATATTCTAATTGGCAGAATTTTTCTTCAATGAACAAAATAATTGCTGTCTAAATAATAACACTACTTTGTTGTTTTTAAGTGCATTTGAGTCAATTCTGACACAAAGTGACCCTGTAGAGGGTTTCCAGGAGCTGCTAGCAGATTGAAACATCAACCTGGTGTTAGCAGTCTAAGACTTATCTTACAAGCCCCCTAGTATTAGTTTTTAATAAAATTGAGTATATTTAGCCAAACACTTTTATATAGTCAGAATAATGTATTACATATATGCATATTGTTGTTGTTAAGTGTTATAAATTTATAGCAACCCTGTATAAGTTTTTTGAGGAGCAGTTGGTGGGTTTGAACAGTGACCTGTGGTTACCCATCCAGAGAGTATCTGCAATACAGTAATTAGTAAATCTATTACATACATTTATGTGATTGCATATTAAAAAAAA
>NW_006408998.1:943757-951132 GCF_000296735.1 Chrysochloris asiatica | reverse complement strand
AGAGAGAGAGAGAGAGACCTGTGGGTTAATGCGCCAGACTGCAAAGTCGTTTGAACTGCAAGGTTGGCGGTTCAAGCTCACCAGCTGCTCCTAGGAAACCCTATACAGCGTCACTATGGGTCGGAACCAACTTGATGGCACTTAACAACAACAACTATATATATACACACACACACACACAGTGGTGGTGGTTATGTGCTGTGCACTCATTTCTGAATCATAGGAAACCTATATAGGGTTTCCAAGGCTGTAAAATTACAGGAGAAGAAAGTCTTATCTTTCTTTTGCAGAACAGTTGGTAGTTTCGAACTAGCATCCTGACTTGTAATGCTATCAGAGTTCCTTTTACTAGATTTAGTTTTTACTAGATTCATAGAAACATTTTCTAATATTTTATATTTATGTAATGAGGAATATCTAAATATATTTTCTCCAACTTAAGAATCTATATAAGCTTTGTTTGACCAAAAAAATATAACACAGATCAATGGATAGATAGTCACTTAAAAAAAAAAAAATCTATGTACCTAGATAGAAGATAGATAGAGAGATAATCAGATAATATGTAACCAGAATTTAATCTATGTGCTGTATCATGCGATGGAAGAGGATATCATCTGTGCTTTTAATTTTCACATATTAGTGTTCTCTTGCTACCTACCCTTAAACTCATTAGCTAAAATTAATTGCATAGATTTTGAAAGTGATAATATTAAAAAATGAAAAACAGACAGGAGCAATAGCCATAAGGCAACAACTGTTTGAAAATGAATATGTTTTTAAAAATCAGGATTCACAGTACCTAGTTTTCATATTGCTATATTAATTAATTATCATTACCACCTCAACAAACTATTAACACCAGCCCTCTGTAGAAAACATTTTCCCAATCTGTTTCTGTAATTATCACAATTTTGGAAACCCTCTGGTATAATTCTACTCTGTTCTATACAGTCGCTATGAATCAGAATCAATTGGATGGTAATGAATTGTTAGATGTTGTTATCACCTCAGTTTTATTTTATATAAAACTGCAATTAAAAAAGCATAAATTACTACGGAGGAGGAAGGAAAAAGAATATGAATGTTTATTTTAAAAAGCCAATAAACTTAGAGAGTTGTTCTGAAGATTTAACAATATAGTAAATATAAAAATTATTTAATTATAATACCTGCATAAAATTTAAATTACTTCATAATAGTTACTGTTGGTTGCCATCAAGTTAGTTTCCACTCATGAGGACTCATATTTGTCAGATTAGAGCTATGTTCCGTAGGGGTTTCAAGATTATCATCATTGTGAAATAAATTGCCAGGCCTGTCTCGGAAGGCCCCACTTTATGAAATAAAACTTTCACTCATTTAAATGAAGTATTGTTATTGTGTTGTTGTTAAGTGCCATTGTGTTGATTCCAACCCATAGTGACCCTGTATAGGGTTTCCAAGGAGCAGCTGGTGAGCGTGAACCACCAACCTTGCAGTTGAAATGGCTTTGTAGTCTGGCACATTAACCCACAGAGCCACACCAGGACTCCATGTCAAATGAACTATAGATATAGTGAATGTCACTGCAATTCTCTTTACTGTCCTATTTTGTAGATATGGGTTTTTTTTTAAATTGAAGTTTGTGTCACTCATGCATCAACTAAGCCTATCTGCACCATTTTTCCTCCAGTTTGTGCTCATTTCATGACAGTTTCAAAATGTGGTAATTCTAACAATATTTCAAAAATTTTCATAATGTCACTGCACAATAGACTACAGTATAGATTAAGCAGAACTTTTATATGCATTGCTGTTGTTGTTAAGTGCCATCAAGTCAGTTCTGACTCATAACAACCCTCTATAGGGTTTTTGAGGAGTGACAAGTGAGTTCAACTACTGAGTTTGTGGTTCAAACTGACCAAAAAAAATGTGTTTCTTGCTGTATTGCAATGCTCAGTGAATTAAACCACAACATCTCAAAGGTATGTCTTTACTTGAGCACTTAACCTCTTGTGCTACTTAGAGATTCCATATAGATAAATTTTTATAAAGAATCACATCTAAAATATCAAAACAAATAAAATATTACTGAAAAGTGTACTATTTACTTTTCTAAGAACTCAACCATATGGAATTGAAATGTTTCATCAACATACACTAAAATTATCCAGAGGTTTGTTACCCTAAATATCAATTTGATTTATTACAAATAAAAAATAAAGACATTTTTACCTATTTTTACTGTATTAGGATGCATTGAAGATGAAAAATAATTGAAGTGTCTCAACAGAAGTAAAGTTAATTTGTCTCTCACAGTACTTATCTGGGTCAGGATGACATTCTGTTCATCCTCATGATTATGAAACGAGATTTTATGATGGAAACCTCACATATTGTTCTACCATGATCAAGACAAGGGAAAGAGAAGATAAAAAATCAAATGCATCACAATCTTTGCCTACAAAGAATAATAGTCTTTCCAAAAATCTGTGCAAAATAGCTCAAAGAAAGTCATATATATAGGTATGCCAAAATTCAAAGGGAAAATTCAGTCTCCCCATGTGCCAAAAATGAGAAGAAAAATGGATTGTTATGAGTAGCCTTATGCCCACAACAGATATTTTAAATTGCTGGATTCAAGTTGCATCTGCTTTTGCCTTCAATAAAATTTAAAATGTAAAATTCATTGACATTTTCCTAAGTTTAATGATAAATTATATTTGAGAGAATATATTAATATACTTCAATAAGCCTTCAGATATTAACTGTTAAAAATTGCATGTATATTGTTCATAAAAAACAAAGCTAGCTTTTATCTGTCACTGCTAATAGCAGGATTCTGTTTTTTGACAAAATATGTAAAATAGCAGTTTTTCATCTGTTTAAAATTCATGAACGTATATACTGACAGACAAAAGCTTATTAATTTTTCAATGTCTTTATTACTCTAATGACAAAAATAAAGACTGTACAGGTTTTAATACAGTTAAGGTGAATTTTCTACCACTTATTTAGTTTTATGTTTTGCAATACAAGCGATGCTTGAAAAAAGTAACCAATTATCAAATAACCACATTTTCCATAAAAAGACATTTTCATGGTTGAAGACGTTAATTACAGTTTCCTATAATATTAACTATATACAATTGTGTTTATTCTGCAGGGTAGTCTGTGTTCTAAGTAATGGGGGCTGGATGCAGAGATGACTATTCAAATTTTTAGGTTTCCACCCTTTGTGATGTGACTTTGTAGTTTTCCCTTTCAAATAATAGAGTCTGTTTCTTACTTCTTTCATTAGAATCGGGTTTTAATTATATTGACAAGCTGAGCACAGAAAAATGCTCATTTTTTCATTTCAGAACATAAAAGTTAAGGAGGCTTGTGAACTTTTAGTTCTCTCTCTCTTTCATAATCTTCCCCAATCATGACAACTAATACAGGTTTATCTGTTAGTGAGAGATACAATAGAAGAGATTTGTATCACCCTAACCAAACCATATCTAGATTAATCAGCAAATAGAAAATCCTACAGGGGACAAAAAATGAAAGAGTGAGACATGTTGACATCCACTTTCATTTTTTGTCTTCTGTAGGATTTTAAATCAACAGAACCATTTATTTATTCATGAATTCTTGACCAAAACTAAACATAGTTGCATTGGTTTTAGAATGTCATTGAAGTTTTAGAAAGAAGAGGAGGACTACTTCTGAATGTTGTTGTTGTTATGTGCCATCGAGTCGGTTCCGACCCATAGCGACCCTGTATAGGGTTTCCGAGGACGTAAATCTTTATGGGAGTAGAAAGCCTCATCTTTCTCCCGCGGAGCAGCTGGTAGTTTCGAACCGCTGACCCTAAGGTTAGCAGCCCGATTCGTAACCACTACGCTACCAGGACACTGAAAATCTTACAAATAGCAGTGGAACATTGTTAGGTATAGTGCCAGAAGATGAAAACAGAATAATGTTAGATATAATGCCACAAGGTGAGCCCCTCATGTTGGAAGGTGCCAAAAATAGGACTGGGGAGGATCTGCCTCCTCAAAGTAGAGTTTACCATAATGATGTGAATGGAATAGAGTTTCAATACCTTCTTTTTCTGATGGGGCATAACTCAAAATGGAAGAAAGAGCTGTAAACAGCCATTAATAATCAGAACATATAATGTATGAAATATGAGTCTAGGAAAAATGGAAATTGTGAAAAATGAAATGGAATGCAAAAAAATCAATATACTAGGCATTAGTGAGATGAAATAGAATATATTTAACCATGTTGAATCAGGCAATCACGTGATTTACTATGCCAAGAGAATAAATTGAAGAGAAATGGCATCACTTTCATCATCAAAAAGAACATATCAAGATTTATTTTGACGTATGGCACTGTCTATGGAAGGATAATATGCAGATGCCTACAAGGAAGACAACTTCAATCTTTCTCCATTTATATAGGTGTTGTTTATTGGTCCAGTAGTGAGAATTTTTGTTTCTTTACATTGATGAGAAACCCATATTGAAGGTTTTGATCTTCATCAGGGAGTATGTTAAGTTTTCTTCACTTTCAACAAACAAGATTGTATCATTTACCAGTGCCTTCAATGCACCTCGTACTTCTTCCTTCAATATCATTGGCACTTGATCATAAGCTACCTCTTCAAATGATTGAACATCAATCATCAACCATCTCTTTTTGGTACAATGACTCTGTAATCCTTCCATCTTCTTTTGATGCTTTCTTCATCATTCAATATTTTGTCAATAAAATCCTTCAATATTACAAGTCGAGGATTAAAATTGTCTTCAATACCCTCAATTTAAGAAATGTTGAGTGTATTCTTCACGTTTCATTTTCTAACATGAGGTTTTCCATGTGCCTACAAGAGAAGACCAGTTATATCACTATTATTCAAATTTATACACCCAAATACTAAAGCAAGTGAGGATGAAGTGGAAGAATTCCATCAAATTCTTCAATTAGAAATTGATCAAATCTGCAATCAAGATATATTAATAATCACTGGATATTTGAATAAAAAGGTTAGAAACAAAGAGGAATGACCAATAGTTGGGAAAAAAATGGCCTTGGTGACAGAAATGATACTGGCCATCACATGAGAGAATTGTGAAAAACCAATTAGTTTATTTCAAATTCCTTTTTTAAACAACGTAAGAGATGACTATACACATCAATCCCACCAGATGGAATACACAGAAATCAAATTGTCTTCATTTGTGAAAAGAGATGGTAGAAAAGTTTCACATCGTCAGTCAAAACAAGGCCAGGGGCAGATTGTGGAACAGATCATCAATTGCTCATATGCAAATTCAGACTAAAGATGAATAAAATGAAACATCCATGAGAGCCAAAATATTACCTTAAATATATCTCACCTGAATTTAGAGATCATCTGAAGAACAGATATGATATATTAGTCACTGAAGACTGAAGATCAGAAGATTGTGGGACAACAAGCATATATAACACAGGAAGACAGAAAAAGTCATTAAGAAGATAAGAAGGAAAATATCAAAATGGATGTCAGAAGAGACATTGAATCTTGTTCTCCAGCATAAAGATGCTAGTGCAAATGGAAGAAATGAGGAGGTACAATAGTTGAGCAGAAAATTTCAAAGTTCAGCTTGAGAAGACAAAGTCAAATATTACAACAAAAAGTGCAAAGATAAAATAAAAAATAATATTTCAATAATAAAATTTAAAAAAATAAAAATAAATAGTTCTAAAATATTTTAAAATATGGTATTGTCCATTACCTCATATTCATGCAAAAGTTGGACAGTGGATAAGGAAGACTATAGAAGAATGGGTGCATTTGAGTTACAGTGTTGGAGGAGAATACTGAAAGTGCCATGGGATGCAAAAAGAACAAACAGATCTGTTTTGCAAGAAGTATTGCTAGAGTGATCTTTGGAGGACAGGATGTACAGACATCATCTCTCATACTTCCGACATATTGTTAGGAGGGTCCAGGCACTAGAAAGTGATATCATGTTTGGGAAGGTCACCCATGGTGGACAGGTTTCAGATGAGCTTCCAGATAAAGACAGACTAGGAAGAAGGAGTGACAAACTATTTCCAAATATTTAGCCACTGAAAACCTTATGGATAGCAGATAAACCACAAATTGCTCATATGCACATGGAGGCAAAAGCTGAAAAAAATGAAAACAAGTACATGAAAGGAGCTCTGGTAGCGTAGTGGTTACGAATCGGGCTGCGAACCTTAAGGTCAGCGGTTCGAAACTACCAGCTGCACCGCGGGAGAAAGATGAGGCTTTCTACTCCCATAAAGATTTACACCCTCGGAAACCCTATACAGGGTCGCTACGGGTCGGAACCGACTCGATGACACATAACAACAACAACAACAACATGAAAGCCAAGATATGGTTCTGAATATATCTTAGCTGAATTTTAAAAATATCTCAAGAAAATATCTGATGCATTATACATGCAAGTAAAATTTTGGTGATGCTAATTCAAAAAATTGTACAACAGAGTAAAATTTTGGTGATGCTAATTCAAAAAAATTGTACAACAGTGCATTGACAAGGTAATGATAAAAAAGAAAGATGTCTGTTTCAGGAATAAGGTAATTCTTGTTGTAGCACTGTGGAATAAACACTGGACTGCTAACCAAAATGTTGGCAGTTCAAATTCATCAGGTGCTCCTTGGGAATTCTATACAGGGTCACTATGATTTGGAACTGAATCAGCAGCACTTAAAAACAATAACAAAAACTTTCAGAAGCACGAGAGGCAATTGAAAATACTATGACTCGGAATGTTGTTGAAATTTGTCATCAAGTCAGATTCTTTATCCCTTCTCCATGATGTTCTCTACTCCCATAAATGATTTAAAGGCACAGAAACCCTATAAAGGGTTGCTAATGAGTCAGCTCTGACTTGACAGCACAGAACAACAACCCAAGTAATAGTATATTCAATTGCCTCATATGCTTCTGAAAGTTGTTGTTATTGAGTGCTGTTGACTAAGTTCCAACTTGTAGTAACCCTATATAGAATTTCCAAAGAACAGCTGAAAGATTTGAATTGCCAATCTTGTGGCTAGCAGCCCAGTGCTTAATCAACAGTGCCAAACCAAGATTTACCTTATTACTTAAACTGACAACTTTACTTTTTAGCACCCTGGTTGAGGTGCTATTGCAAAAGTTTTGAATTATCTTCACAACTATTTTCTTGCTTGACTAGTGCATTAGAGCTTTTATTCCTCAAGGAATAAAGACATCTGTATGTCAGGGTTTTCCCTCAACATAGTTGTTACGAGTGTGGTTCACGAGGAGGGGAGATCCAGCGGCGATAGGGATAGCGAAAGAATACACAGACAAACAGAAGAAGGGAGACAATGAGGC
>NW_006408998.1:927798-943137 GCF_000296735.1 Chrysochloris asiatica | reverse complement strand
TATATATACCTGAATATTAAGATGAAAGCAATTTTCCATTAACTGCCAGTGGCCTCATTTGTTACACTCAGCCCTAGAGGGACTCGAAGCTCTGACTAGTCTTACACGGTCTGCAACATCTGTAGAAGAATTCCATCACTCCTCTGTCAATTTGTAGCATTGTGGTGACTTGTGTGTTACTGTGATTCTGAAAGCAATGACACAGGTATTTTGAATACCAGCATGGTCATCCACAATGTACAGATTTCAGCTGAGTTTCCAAACAAAAATAAACTAGGAAGAAGGAGAGACAGATTCCTTCCCAATATTTAGACACTGAAAATCTTATGAATAGCAGTGGAACAGTCAGCTCCAGATTACTGAATATTCAAAATGATGAAGAGCATCAGAATAATGTGAGATACAGTGCCAGAAGAAGAGGCACTAAGGTTAGAAGAAACTCAAAATGTGACTAGGAAAGAGCTGCCTCTTCAAAATAGACTTGACTATTATCATGTGGATAAGGAGCTCCGGTAGCGTAGTGGTTACGAATCGTGCAGCGCACTTCAGGGTCAGAAGTTCAAAACTACCAGCTGTTCCGAGGGAGAAAGATGAGGCTTTCTGCTCCCGTAAAGATTTACCGCCTCAGAAACCCTGTGTAGGATCTCTATGAGTCAGAACCGATTCCACGGCACATAACAACAATTACCATGTGGATAGAGTAAAGCCATGGAACCATCATTTCCTGATGGGTCACAAGTCAAAACAAAGAGTAACATCTTTTTTTTTATGAAAAAACTATTAATAATTATAAAATGGAATATATGAAGTATGAATCCAAGAATATTGAAAATTGTTGGAAATGAAATTGAACACGTGAACATCGATATCCTAGGTGAGCTGAAATGGAGTGGCATGGCCATTTTGAATCTGACAATCACAACATGGTTTATTATGTCGAGAATGACAAATAGAAAATGAATGGTGGCCATTTATCATCAAAAAGAACATATCAAGATCAGTCATAATATACAATGCTGTCTGAGATATGAAAATATCCTAAGTAAAAAGTCAATAAGAAGACAAGAAAGAAAGAAAAGGTCAAAATGAGTCAGAAGAGACACTGAAACTTGCTCCCCAGTATAGAGATGCTAAAGCAAATGGAAGAATTGAAGAGGTCCAAGAGCTGAACAGAAAATTTCAAAGATCAGCTTAAGAAGATACAACAAAATATTACAACAAAATGTGCAAAGATCTAGAGTCAGAGAACCAAACAGGAAGAACATGCTTAGCATTTCCCAGCTGGGGGAAATAAGAAAAAATTCAAGCCTCAACTTTTGTTATTAAAGAATTATTTGGGCAAATTATTGAATGATACAGAAAGCATCAAAAGAAGATGGAAAGAATACACAAAGTCACTGTACCAAAAGGAAATGGTGGATGTTCAACCATTTCAAGAGGTAGCATATGATCAAGAGCCAATAATACTGAAGGAAATAATCCAAGGTGCATTGAAGGAATTGGCAAATAACAAGGCACCATGAATTGATGAAATAAAAACTGAAATCTTTCAAGAAAGTGAGGCAGCACTAGAGTCACTCACTCATCTATGCCAAGAAATTTGGAAGACAATGATCTGGATAACTGATTGGAAGAGATCCGTAATTGGATCCATTACAAAGAGAGGTGACCCAACAGAATGCAAAAATCATCAGACAATATCTTTGATATCCAATGTGAGTAAAGTGTTACTAAAGGTAATACAGAAATGGCTGCAGGCATACATTGACAGAGAACTTCCAGAAGTCCAAGTTGGATTCAGAAGAGGCCATGGAACAAAGGATATCATTGCTTATTTCCGATGGATCTTGGCTGAAAACAAAGAGTATCAGAAAGATGTTTACCTGCATTTTATTGACTATGGAAAGACTTTTGATTATGTGGATCATGAAAAGTTATGGACAACATTGCAAAGTATGAGTATTCTGGAACACTTAATTGTGCTCATGAGGAATCTGTACAAGCACCAATAGGCACTTATTTGAACAGAACATGGGAACACTGAATGGTTTAAAAATTAAGAAAGGTGTTCAACAGGATTTTATTATTTCACCATACTTATTCTACCTGTATGCTGAACAAATAATCTGAGAAGCTGGGTTATACGAAGAAAAACATGGCATCAGGATTGGAAGAAGACTCATTAACAACCTGCAATATGCAGATGATACAACTTTGCTTGCTGAAAGTGAAGAAGGTTTAAAATATTTACTGATGAAGATCAAAGAGAATAGTCTTCAGTGTGGATTGCATCTCAATATAAAGAAAACAAAAATCCTCACCACTGGACCAATAAACAACATTCTTATCAACTGAGAAAAGATTGAAGTTGTCAAGGACTTTAGTCTTCTTGGATGAAATGTCAACACTTGTGGAAGCAGCAGTCAAGATATCAAATGACATGTTGCATTAGGCAATTCCGCTGCACAAGACCTTTTTAAAGTGTTGAAGAACTAAGATGTCAGCTTGAGGACTAAGGTGCACCTGACCCAAGTCATGGTATTTTCAATAACCTCATATGCGTGTGAAAGTTAGACATGAATAAGGAAGACCGTAGAAGAACTGATGCAATTTAGTTATGGTGTTGGAGGAGAATATTGAAAGTGTCATGGGCTGCCAAAAGAAGCAACAGATTGGTGTTTGAAGCAGCCAGAATGCTCCTTGGAGGCCAAGATGACCAAACTTCTTCTCTCATACTTCTGACATATTGTGAGGAGGGACCAGTCGCTGGAGAAGGATATCATGTTTGCTAGGATGGAGGTTCAGCGAAAAAGAGGATGACCCGCAACGAGATGGATTGGCAAAGTGGCAGTGTCAATGGGCTCAAGCGTGGCAACAATAGTGAGGTTGGCCCAGTATCTGCCAGTATTTCATTCTGCTGTGCATAATGTCGCTATGAGTGGGTACCAACTTGGTGGCACCTAACAACAACAACAAATAAGGAAGATGAGTTAATGCAATTATTTTTCAAAATTTATACCCCAGGAACTAAAACCAGTAATGACGAAATTGAAGAATTCTTCCGACTTCTTCAGTGTGATATTTAACAAGCTTAAAATCAAGATGCATTCATAATTACTGGCAATTGGAATGAAAAGTGTGGAAAAAAAAGAAAAGAATTGAAGTTGGAAAATATGGCTTTGGTGATAGAAACTATACTGGAGATTGCATTATCAAAGACTTCTTCATTGCAAATACCTTTAAAAATAGCGTAATAGATGTCTATATACATGGACCTCACCGGATGGAATCCAAAGAAATCAAATTGACTACGTCTGTGGAAAGAGATATTGAAAAAACTCCATATCTTTAGCCAAAACAAGGCCTGGGGTGCACTGTGGAACAGACCATCAATTGGCTGTATGCAAATTTAGACTGAAGCTAAAGAAAATTAAAACATGTCCATAAGAGCAAAAATATGACCTTAAATATATGCAACCAGAATTTAGAAATCATATGAAGAACAGGTTTGGTGCATTAAACAGTAAAGACAGAAAATCAGAAGAGTTGTGGGAAGAAAGCCAAAGGTTATTAAGAAGACAATAAAGAAGGAAAAGACCAAAATGGATTTCAGAAGAAGCATTAAAGTTTTTTTCCAGTGTAGAGATGGTGAGGCAAATGGAAGAGTTGAACAGAAAATTTTAAGGTCAGCTCAGGAAGACAAAGTAAAATATTATAACAAAATGAACAAGGACCTGGAGTTAGAAAATCAAAAGGGAAGAACATGCTCAGCATTTCTGAAGCTGAGGGGGCTGGCGGTGTTAAAGGATTCTTAGAGCAAAATATTGAATGATGCAGAAAACAACAAAAGAAATGGGAGGAATACACAGAGTTACTGTACAAAAAAGGAATGGTCAATGTTCAACCATTTCAAGAGATACCATATGATCATGAGCCAATGATTCTTAGAGAAGTCCAAGGTGCATTGAAGTCATAGGCAAAGAAAAAGTTACTAGGAATAGATGGAAGAAAATTGAAATCTTTCAATAAATTGATGCAGAATTGGAAGAATTTGGAAAGTGACTACCTGGATAACTGACTAGAAGAGATCCACATTTGTGCCCATTCCAAAAAGAATTACCCAATTTAATGAGGAAATCTTTGGACAATATCATTGGTATCTCAAGTGAGTAAAGTTTTACTAAAGTTAATCTAAAAACAGCTGTAACCATACATTAATGGAAACCTCCAGAGGCTCAAGCCAGATTAAAAGTGAATGTGACATGAGGAATATCATTACTGGCATCAAATAAATCTTGTCTGAAAGCAGAGAATAGAAGAAATATATTTACCTGTACTTCAGTAACTATGCAAGACTTTTGAATGTGTGCTATGGACAACATTGCAAAGATTGAGTATTCTGGAACACTTAATTGTGCTCATGAGGAACATGCACATAGACCAAGAAGCAGTTGTTTGAACTGAACAATGGGGCACTAAAAGATTTTAAATTAGGAAAGTTTGTGCCAGTTTCTTTCACCATAATTATTCAGTCTATGCTGAGCAAACAATAAGAGAAGCTGGATTAAATGAAGAAAAATGTGGCATCAGGATTGGAGGAAGACTCATTTACTACCTCTAATATTCAGATGATACAATCTTTCTTGCTGACAGTTGTGTGGTTGTTAAGTGCTGCCGAGTTGATTCCAACCCATAGCAACCCTGAACAGGGTTTCCGAACCGGTAAATCTTTACAGGGTCAGAAAGTCTCATCTTTCTCCCGCGGAGCAGCTGGTAGTTTCAAACAGCTGACCTTGCAGTTATCAGCCCGATTCATAACTACTACGCTACCAGAGCTCCTGCTGACAGTTAGGAGGACTTAAAATACTCTCAAGATCAAAGACCACAGCCTTCAGTTTGGGTTGCATCTAAATATGAAGAAAACAAAAATTCTCAACATTGGACCAATAAACAACATCCATAAATGGAGAAAAGATTACAGTAGTCAAAGACTTCATTTTACTCAGATCAACCTTCATTGAAACAGCAGTCAGTAAATCAAACAACGTATTACATTAGACAAGTCTGCTTCACAATTCCTTTTTAAAATTTTGAAGAGCAAAGATATCAATTTAAGGACTAAGGTGCACCTGACCCAAGCCAAGGTGTTTTCAGTAACCTCATATGCAAGTGAATGTTAGACAACGATTAAGGAAGACCACAGAAGAATTGATGCATTTGAACTATGGTACTGGAAGTGAATATTGGAAACACCATAGACTGCCAAATGAACAATTAGGTCTGTGTTGGAAGAAGTACAGTCAGAGTGCTCTTTGGAAACCAGGATGGCCAGACTTTCTTTTTCATACTTCAGACATATTATCAGGAGGGACCAGTCACTGGAGAAAGATATCATGTTTGGTAAAGTGGAGGGTCAGAGAAAAAGAGGAAGACCCCCAGCGAGATGGATTGGCACAGTGGCAATAGCAGTGGGCTCAGGCATATCATGGATTGTGAAATTGGTCCAGGACCAGACATTATTTCATTCTGTTGTGCAAAGGGTCCGTATGAGTTGGTATTGACTCAATGGCACCTAACAACAACAACAACAACAATGTAATAGAATTGGATGTAATCAATCTATGATGTTGCCCAAGAATATTAAAAGTGTCATGGGCTTCCCAAAAAACATAAAAATAGTTTGGACTAAGTGTAGCCAGAATGCTCCTTAGAAATCAGGATGACTTCATCTCTCTTACTGTGTACATGACTGGATGTATGAGTCCCTGTAAATGGCATCATAGTAGGTAACATGAATGGTCTGGGGGCAAAAAAAAAAAAAAGGAAGGACTTCTCTCCTTCCCCCCCAATGAAATGGATTGACACAGGGGCAGCAATGATATTCTCATAACAATGGTTGTGAGGATGCTGCATAATCAGGCAGTATTTCACTCAGTTGTAGAGAGTGTTGCTGTGAATCACAACTGACTCATAATATTTAAAAACAACTGCAACTTACCAGAACATGCAGGCTCACATGGTTCTCTCCCCTGCTGCTACATTTCCTGAGACTGTACTTCTCTGGAGGCTCTTGTGGTTCCCACCAAACTGCTGAAGGTGTGGGTGCAGGCAGAAGGGAGAGATGGTGATGAGGAAGGCATCTTGACAGGGCACTCTCTGGCCTCTAACCTACACATGCCTAAGGTATAGTTTCTTATCAGTAAGCACACATGTATATATGCACCAGGCCTCTCTCCCCTTTCCAGTAAGCATGCTATAGTAGTCTCTTTGTGGACTGACCAAGCCATTGCCACTATCTCTCTGTGTGTTGACTGGCCCACCATGTCTTCATGCATAGTGTTTTACCTCTCTATTCTAGGTCTAGGAAGTTCTCAGAATTTTGTTAGGAAATGTTTCTCCATCCACCTTACAGCTCTGATCTTGACCCTTCTGACTTGTTTTGCTCCTCAAATTGAAAAAAAAGAAAAAAAAAAAAAAAAAAAAAAGAAGAAGGTTTTAGAAAAGGAAAAAGCATAGCAAATAAATGTTTGCTACAGTGACAGAAGATGCATCTTCAAAGAAAGATCATCAGGAAAAAAAAAAAAAAAAAACATTTAAAGGAAGCATGAATTGAATGTCTCAAGAATGCCTAAGCTGCTTATCTGACATGGTGTAAATTGAAAAGCACAGAATTATTAAGGAAAGGGTGAGAGATGAAAACACCACCTTCTAAAATATACAGAAATATGTGGAGGCTATACCTATAAAGAAAAGCTTCACATTTCAATATTTTTGTTTAATAAAACTATCTAAGAAAGTGTACCAAAACATTTTTGTGTATCTTTCCTTATTATCATCTCTAGATGATCAGTAGTTCTGAGTCATCACTGTGGACCTGAATTATCTGGAAACTCTTAAACAAAGCAACAATATAATAAGTAAGAAAAAACTCAGACATACAACAGGGAATATTGATTCAGTTGGTCTGGGAAAGTAAAAAAAAAAGGGTTTTTTAAAAGTTTCTTGGCAATTCTAAATTAAGCCAGAATTTAAAAAAAATACCAAGTTATCCTGATTTATAAAAAGAAAAGAAATTAGTTATATTTATTTAACTATTGTTTATCACTATGGAGATTGATGTATTATTAATATATTGTCATGAATAACTTTAATAATCAAATGCAGGCATGTTAGAGTCTATACTCACATTTACAGTGACCATAGTTGGTTCTGAAGTGATTTGCAGTTTTATAATAAAACTACTATTGAGTCTTCACTATCTGGGGAAAAAAAAAATTAAAAAAATATATATATATATATGTGTGTGTGTGTGTGTGTGTGTGTGATTATTATGTTACTTTTTTACTCAGATGTTTTAAAGATTAGTATTACTGTGCATTTCAATATTACCCATTTGTTAGTTTCCATTGATCTATTTTAACATCATCTGATGTTGATGCTAAACTCTGGATACATTTTGGAAATTATTACCTTTTGAAATCAAAGAAATTTACTACTTCATCTGTATGAAGAAATATGTTTCAGTTTTTCTCAGAAACTTAATTATAGTTATTGAGCAACCTGGAAAAGATAACAAATTATGTCAAAGTTTTTTCACCCAATTGATCTTTAAAATTTTGATGTAAGATATGTGCCAAAGTAGCTGTCCTTCAAGTAAAACTAAGAGTGCAAATGTTTTATTATCCTCTTGTAGATGATTCCTAAAATTATTAATATACCTAGGATCTTTTATATATTATATTGGATATGTAATTTATAATAATATTCTTTTAGTCTTTTTTCCTTCCTTTCTTTGTTCCTTATTTTTCTCGTAACTACCTCCTTTTCCTCCTTTCCTTCTTTTATTTCTTTACTTTCTGACATCTTTCTTCTCTAACAAAGAGGGATAGGCAATCTCTGGGGATAGGCTAACAGAAAAAAGATGAATACAGTGTCACAAATCATAAAACATAAATTTTAATGTTGTTGGTAAGTACTGTTAAATCATTTCCAACTCATAATGACCCTTTGTAGGATTTCTGAGCAACAGCTGGTTTATTTTAACTGCAGACATTGTGGTTAGCAGTCCAGAGGTTATCCTAAGCACCATAGTATTGAAAAGAGCAATTACAAAACTAAGGGAATACAGGAAGAACTTATAACTTTTGTAAAACAGATAATACAGGAACTATTCCTTGAGGTATATTGTCTGTTTTTTACCTAAAATGATAGTGGGGTTTCCCTTGCCTACTATTATAAAATAGACACTTGAGTAGGATAGCAAGGATTATCTGGAAACATGATTACAGAAAGCTTGTCAGCATGTCTTCAGTCTATAATTAATCAGAATATCTAAAAGGGGTGCTAGAATTTGTGCAGCAAAAGAAGCTTCTTGTGGAGCCTTTGTAGTGTATAAGACCTTAGGTGGAATCCTGATCCTCATCCAGAACTCTCTGAGGTGGGACATTCCCATTTGAAAGACAAGCAGTCCAGATTGGAGCAGCTAGAGGAACAGAAGAGACTTTTTGAAAGAAAGACCAGAAGGAAAAATCAAAAACAAAAATGGCAGTCTGATTGGCTTCTACAATAACAAGCACGTTGTTCACTGGGAACTCATCAAGGCAAGCAATAAAATCCCTTCAGGACAAATATCTTTCTGATACTGAAGCTCAAAGGAAATACAGAAGCAAGCATGCAGGCTTGCTTATGACAACATTGATCTATTGGCAAGTTGAAGTGGGGGAAAAGCAGCAGTGAAGATATGGGCTGAGTTTGACAAAGTCCATAGACTTCCATCAACATGGAGATAAGTGAGAGAAGAGGAAGTGCTGGTTGGTCCAATGTATGGTGAGACCTGGGGACTCCTGAGCCCATAGACAAGGTTATAGCCATAGAGAATTAGAGATGAGGGTGAATTGTCCAGCTGATATGAATGAGGGGAGATGCACAAGAATGCCTACACGTTCATATAGTAACCATTTGAGGTAGCTTCAATGGCTGGAAAATCAGAACTCGACTAGAGAAAGATAAAAATATTTTTGATAAAGGAACAATATGTAAATTGCTAAACTTTTATGAACTTGACTTATACTTATGGATGTAGTAGATCAAAATACCAACTAAAAGGGAAGGAATATTCCCATCAAGGATCATTCCCATCCCCTCTATACACAGGGTTAATAGGAATGGGCAACTTAAACACTGGCTACCTAAAATGTTGTTATTGCTGCTAGGTGTCATCAAGTTGGAACCAACTCATAGTGACCCCATGTACAGCAGAATGAAACAATGTCTGATCCTGGGCCAACCTCACTACCGCTGCCACACTTGAGTCTGTCAATGCTGCCACCTGGCCAATCCATCTCGTTGGGAGTCTTCCTCTTTTTCTCCAACCCTCCATCTTACCAAGCATGATATCCTTCTCCAGCAACTGTTCCCTCCTGACAATACGTCCAAAGTATGAGAGACGACGTTTGGCCATCTTGGCCTCTAAGGAGCACTCTGGCTGCACTTCTTCCAAAACAGATCTATTGGTTCTTTTGGCAGCCCATGGCACTTTTAATATTCTCCTCCAACACCATAATTCAAAGACATAAATTCTTCTACGATCTTCCTTAATCACTGTGCAGCTTTCACATCCATATGAGGTTATTGAAAATACCATGGCTTGGGTCAGGCGTACCGTAGTCTTCAAGCTGACATCTCTGCTCTTCAATACGTTAAAAAGTTCCTGTGCAGCAGATTTGTCCAATGCTATACGTTGTCTGATCTCTTGACTGCTGCTTCCACGAGTGTTGACAGTTAACTCAAGAAGAATGAAGTCCTTGACAACTTCAATCTTTTCTCCATTGATAAGAATGTTGTTTATTGGTCCAGTGGTGAAGGTTTTTGTTTTCTTTACATTGAGATGTAATCCATACTGAAAGCTGTGCTTTGCTTATCCTGGGTCTCTATCCTTTTCATATAAAGTTTGTAATTGTTTTTTCCATCTCTTTGAAGAATGTCATTGGAATCTGGATTGGGATTGCATTATATGTGTAAATTGCTTTGGGCAGTATTGACTTTTCACAATGTTAAGTCTTCCTATCCAGAAGCACGGGACATTCTTCCATTTTTGTAAGTCTCTTTTGGTTTCTTACAGTAGTGTTTTGTAATTTTCTTTGTATAGGTCCTTTGTTTCTTTGGTTACATTTTCTCCTAGATATTTCATCCTTTAGGCAGCTATTGAAACTGTTTTTGCTTTCTTATTATCCTTTCAGCTCTGTCATTTTTAGTATAGAGGAAACCAACTGATTTTTGTAAGTTGATCTTATATTTTGCCACTTTGCTGAATCTTCCAATGAGGTCTATTAACTTTTTTAATGAGTCTTTGGGTTTCTCGATGTATAGGATCATATCATCTGCAAATAGAGAGAGCTTTACTTCCTCTTTGCCAATATGGATGCCTTAAATTTCCCATATAGCTCTTGCCATATAACTCTTGCTGAGACTTCCAAAGCAATAAAATAGGAGTGGTTACAAAGCACATCCTTGTCTGATTCCTGTTCAGAGGTAAGGCTTTCAGTTTCTCTGCAATGAGAGTAATGTAGACTGTTGGTTTTGTATATATGCTCTTAATTATGTTGTGGAATTTTCCTTCAATTTCTTCTTTGTTGAGTGTCTTTAATAGAAATGAATGTTGGATTTTGTAAAATGCCTTTTCAACACCAATGGATATGATCATATGGTTCTTTTCTTTTTTATTTATATGGTGGATTGTTGTTGTTGCTGTTAGGTGTCATCAAGTCGGAAATGATCCACAGCAACCTTATGGACAGCAGAACGAAACACTGCCCCATCCTGAGCCAATCTCACTACTGTTGCCACGCTTGAGTCCATCGATGCTGTCACTTGGCCAATCCATCTTGTTGTTGTTTTTTTCCCTTTTCTCTGACTCTCCACCTTACCAAACATGATATCCTTCTCCAGCGACTGGCCCCTCCTGACAATATGTCCAAAGTATGAGAGATGAAGTTTGGCCATCTAAGGAGCACTCTGACTACTCATTTTCAAAAACAAATCTATAGGTTCTTTTGGCCACCCATGGCACTTTCAATATTCTCCTTCAACACCATAACTCAAAGCCATCAATTCTTCAATGGTCTTCCTTATTCACTGTTCAGCTTTCACATGCATATGAGGTTATTGAAAATACCATAACTTGGGTCAGGCGCACCTTAGTCCTCAAGCTGACATCTTTGCTCTTCAACACTTTAAAAAGATCTTGTGCAAAGATTTGACTAATGCAAAACATCATCTGATCTCTTGACTGCTACTTCCGTGAGTGTTGATAGTTGATCCAAGAAAAATGAAGTCCTTGACAACTTCAATCTTTTCTTCTTTGATAAGAATGCTGTTTATTGGTCCAGTGGTGAGGATTTTTGTTTTCTTTAATTGAGATGTAATCCACACCGAATGCTGTGCTCTTTGATCTTCATCAGTAAATGTTTTAAGGACTCTTCACTTTTAGCAAGCAAGATTGTATCACCTGCATATTGCAGGTTGTTAACGAGTCTTCCTCCAATCCTGATGTCACGTTTTTCTTCATAAAACCCAGCTTCTCAGATTATTTGCTCAGGAGACAGGTTGAATAAGTAAAGTGAAAGAATACAATCTTATCTCACAACTTTCTTAATTTTAAAACATTCAGTGTTCCCATGTTCTGTTGAACAACTGCCTCTTGGTCCAGGTACAGATTCGTCATAACCACAATTAAGTGTTCCGGAATACTCATACTTCACAATGTTGTCCATAGTTTGCCATCATCCACACAATCAAAAGACTTTGTGTAGTCAATAAAACATCTTTCTGATATTCTCTGCTTTCAGCCAAGATCCATAGTACATCAACAATGATTGCCCTCATTCCACGGCCTCTTCTGAACCTGGCTTGAACCTCTGGAAGTTTTCTGTCAATGTATGATTATAGCCGTTTCTGTATTAACTTTAGCATAGTTTACTCGCATGGGATATCAAATAGATTGTCCGATGATTTTCGCATTCATTTGGGTCACCTCTCTTTGGAATGGGCACAAATATGGATCTCTTCTAATCAGTCGGCCACATAGTTGTCTTCCAAATTACTTGACAGAGTGCCTCCTGTGGCACCTCACTTTCTTGAAAGATTTCAGTTTTTATTCCATCAATTCCTGGTGTCTTGTTCTTTGCCAATTCCTTCAATGTACCTTGGACTACTTTCTTCAGTATCACTGGCTCTTGAACATATGCTAACTCTTGAAACGGTTGAACATCAACCATTTCTTTTTGGTTCTGTGATTTTGTATTCCTTCCATCGTCTCTTGATGCTTTCTGCATCATTCAATAATTTGCCTAACAAATCTTTCAATAACGAAATTCGAGGCTTGGATTTTTTCTTCGGTTCCTCATCTTGAGAAATACTGAGCGTTTTCTTCTTTTTTGGTTTTCTGATTCCAGATCATTGTACATTTTATCTTAATATTTGGCTTTATCTTCTGGAGCTGATCTTTGAAATTTTCTTTTCAGCTTTTAGACCTCCTGATTTCTTCCATTTGCTTTAGCATCTTTATGCTGGAGAGCAAGTTTCAATGTCTCTCCTAACATCCATTTTGACCTTTTCCTTCTTTCATGTCTTCTCAGTAACTTTTTGCTCTCTTCATGTATGATGTTCTTGATATCATCCCACAACTCTTCTGGTCTTCGGTCTTTACGTATCAAATCTGTTCTTTGGATGATCTCTAAATTCTATTGGGATATATTCAAAGTCATATTTTGGCTCTCGTGGACTTGTTTTCATTTTCTTCAGCTTCACTTTAATTTGCATATGAGTAGTTGATGGTCTGTTCCACAGTCTGCCCCTGACCTTGTTTTCATTGATGATATGGAGCTTTTCCATTGTCTCTTTCCACATATGTAGTCAATTTGATTTCTATGTATTCCATCTGGTGAGGTCCATGTGTATAGTCATCTCTTATGCTGTCTTAAGAAGGTATTTGAAATGAACAAATCATTTGCTTTGTAGAATTCTATCATGTGTTCTCCAGCATCATTTCTATCACCAAGGCCATACTTTCCAACTGCTGATCCTTCCTTTGTGCTCTCAACCTTTGCATTTCAATCACCAGTAATCATCACTACATCTTGATTGCATGTTTGATCAGTTTCAGAATGAAGAAGTTAGTAGAATTCTTCTATTTCTTCCTCACTGACTTTAGTGTTTGGTGCATAAATTTGAATAATAGTGGTATTAACTGGGCTTCCCTGTAGGCACGTGGATATTATCCTATCACAGACAGCGTTGTACCTCCTGACTTATCTGCATATGTTCTTTTTGATGATGTATGCAACAATTCCTCTTCAATTTGTCATTCCCGCATTGTAAACCATGTGGTTGTCAGATTCAAAATGGCCAATACCAGTCCATTTTAGTTAACTAATGCCTAAGATATCGATGTTTATGCATTCCATTTCATTTTTGACAACTTCCAATTTTCCCAGGCTCATACTTTGTACATTCCATGTTCTGAATTTCAATGGATGTTTACAGCTGTTACTCTTCATTTTGAGTTGTGGCGCATTAGCAAATGAAGGTCTTGCGGGCTTTTCTCCCATGAGCTTTACTTCTTCCTGGTATCACAGTCAACTCTGCTTTGAGGAGGCAGCCCTTCCCCAGTCACATTTTGAGTACCTTTCAACCTGAGGGGCTCATTTTCCAGCACTATATCTGACAGTGTTTCTCTGTTATTCGTAAGGTTTTCAGTGAGTGAAGATTTAGAAGCAGCTCATCAATCTTTCTTCCTAGTTTGTCTTTGTCTGAAAGCTCATCTATAACCTGTCCAACATGGGTGACCTTGGTGGTATTTAAAATATCGGTGGCATAGCTTTCAGAATCACAGGAACTCACAAGCCACCACAGTATGACAAACTGACAGACAAGTGGTGGCTGTTTGGTTTTAAGTGGAAACTGTCACTTTAAATTTTGAGGAGATATGTGTGCATGCATAGTAGAACCCTCCAGGAGTTGGTGTGGGATGTCCATTTGCTCAGGCATTCCCTCTAGTCACCTTGACGGAGGTGCGCAGACAGTGAGAGACCAATGAACAGATACCAAAAAATGCATGTCCACACCTTTATCTGTCAGGTTTTCATGGCTGTTCTGGTCCTTCCCCCATTTGGTCTCTCCCATGATGGTGGGTTCCTGGAGTAGCTGACCATCTTGAATTAGAAAACAATGGATTTCTTGATTCTGCTTCAAATTCCCCTTGCTGTAAAGCCTTCCAATCTTCTAAATATTCCTTTATATGTGGTTCAGATTTCTAGCACCATCCCCTAATCCTTCTTGGCCTGGTATTCTGTGTTGTTGGTGCAGGAACTCCTCATTGCATGTCTACCCGATTGGCCATCTTGTGTTGATCCTTTTGCTAATGTTCAACCATCCTTGCATTCCTGATATGAATCTCACTTTATCATGATGTATTATCTTTTTCATGTGCTACTGGATTCTTTTGGTTATGATTTTTTTTTTATATAATGTTTGCATGTATATTCATGAGGGATATTGGTCTAAAAATGTTTTTTTCTTTTACATCCTTTCCTGGACTTGTTAGAAGCATTATGCATGTTTCATAAGATGTATTAGGAAGTTTTCCATCCTCCTCTATATTCTGGAATAATTTGAGTAGAACTGGTGACAGCTCTTCCCTGAAAACTCACCAGCGAAGCCATGTGGGCCTGGACTTCTTTTGGTTGGGGGTCTTTGATGACCTGATCATTTTCTTCTTTTATTATGGGTTTGCTCATGTTTGCTACTAAAATGGATCCATTTTTTCTAAGTTTTCAAATTTATTGGAGTACAAATTTTCATAGTATTCTGTTATTGTCCTTTTTTATTTCCTTTGGTTCCATTGTGACATTGCCCATATGCTTTCTAATGCATGTTGTTGGTGTCTTGTCCCTCTTTTCTTTTGTTTGGTTTGCCTGTGGGCTTTCAATTTTGTTAATCCTTTCAAAGAACTAGCTTCTTGTCCTGTTGATTCTTTCTATAGATTTTCTGTTTTCTATCTCATTCATTTCTGCTTTAATTGTTATTATTTCTATTCTTTTGGTGACTGTTAAGTTCCCTTTGTTGGTCTGTTTCTGATTCTAGTAGATGTTGTGTTAATATGTTAATTTTGGTTCTTTCTTCTTCCAATCTATCCTTGAAATGATGATGTTGTGTTAATATGTTAATTTTGGTTCTTTCTTCTTCCAATCTATCCTTGAAATGATCTATATATTCAGATGGGATGTAGTCAAGATAATTTTTTGTCTCTGATGGACTTACTTTAATTTTCTTCAACTTCAA
>NW_006408998.1:926104-926657 GCF_000296735.1 Chrysochloris asiatica | reverse complement strand
CGATTCGTAACCACTACGCTACCAGAGCTCCTTTGAATAGTAGTTGTATTAACTTTTCTTCATTGTAAGAATATGGATATTATCTTATTACAGACAAAATTGTACTTCAAGGTAAATACTTAAATGCTCTTTTTGACAATTAATGTTATACCATTCCTCTTCAGTTTGTCAATCATGACATAGTAAATCATATGATGGCAACATTCAAAATGATCAATATCTGTACATTTCAGTACACTAATGCCTAGAACATAGATTTGCATGCATTCCACTTAATTTTTCTTGACTTTCAGCTTCTCTAGTCTCATACACTGTACATTCTACGTTCTGATAATTAAAGGATATTTACAGTTGTTGCTTCATTTTGAGTTGTATCTCATCATCAAATGAAGGCCCCAAAAGTTTTTCTCTATCCACATCATTAAGGTCAACTCTACTTTGAAGAGGGAATTCTTATGCAATCTTATTTTGCTTGCCTTCCAACGTATCTTCTGGTACTATATCAGACAGTATTCTGAAAGATGACTTTCAGAAGTGTCTGCCTCTCCTTCTT
>NW_006408998.1:923017-926004 GCF_000296735.1 Chrysochloris asiatica | reverse complement strand
GCTTTCCACAATCTCTTTCTACTGATGTTATTACTTTGATTTTTGTATATTCCTTCTAATGAGGCCCATGTGTGTAATTATATTTTATGTTGTATGTTGTTTGAAAAAAGGCATTTGCAATGAAGAAGTCATTGATCTTGTAAAATTATATCATGTCATCTCCAGCATCATTTCTATAACAAATGCCAAATGTTTCAACTATTGATTCTTCTTTTCTGTGTCCAGTACTTGCATTCCTATCATCAGTAATTATCAATACATGTTGATTTAACATTTGAGCAATTTCAGATTGCGTTAAGTGGTTGTTATTGCTGTTTCTGTTAAGTTACATTGAGTCAGTTACATCTCATAGCGTTTCTAAGGAGCAGCTGGTATGCTTGAACTACTGATCTTGCTGTTGAAAGCAACTCTTGCAGTCCAACATAATAACCTGTAGCACCACACCAAGTAGAATTCTTCAATTTCTTCATCACTGCCTTATAAATTTAAATGATACTGGTAATTGTAGGAATATGCATATTATCCTACCACAAACAGCATTATACATCTAGATTTTGAAATGTTATTTTGATGATGAATGCAATACCATTTGTCTTGAATTTGTTATTGTAGGCTTAGTAAATCATGTGAAATGCCCAGGATATCAATATTTTTGCATTTCATTTCATATTGACAAATTCCAATTTTCCTATATTCATACCTCGTACATTCCATATTCTGAATATTAATGGATGTTTACATCTGTTTTACTCATTTTGAGCTGTGCCCCATCAGGAAATGAAGGTCCACAAACATTTACTCCTTTCACATCATCTCAATCAACTCTATTTTGAGAAGGCTGCTTTTTCCTAGATGTATTTTGTGTACCTTCCAACGTGAGGGACTCTTCTTCCAGTACTATATCTAACAATATTCTGGTGCTATTCATAGCATTTCAGTATTCATTATTTTGGTGTTTTCTGTCTGTATTCTACTGCTGTACTTCAGCTTTTCAGTGGCTAATTTTTGGAAGTAATTTGTCACTCATTCTTTCTAGTTTATCTTAGTCTAAAAGCTCAGCTGATATCTGTCCACCATGGGTAACCTTGCTGGTATTTAAAATAACCATGGCTTAACTTCCAGAATCACAGCAACATGCAAGCTACCACAATACAACCAACATACAGAGAAGTGGTGGAGTCTTCATTTATGTAACTGGATATAAATCCTATAATGGTAAAATTTACAACTTGTTGCACAATATGTTGTTTCTCTTTTCCCAATGTCTCAATGTCTGGAAGTTTGATGTCATGGACCAAGCCTTGTTCCTACACCACTGCTGCCATCCTTGATGAAACCACTACCATCACAGGTATTATTGTGTGCTAGTCCTTGTGTGGAGTTATATATAGGGTATGCACTGGATTGATAATCACATAATTGACTGTTCAAACGCACCAGCTGTTCTTTGGAAACCCTGTAGAGGGTTGCTGTGATTTGCAACCAACTCGATGGCACTTGACAATAAAAACAACATTTCACTGATGAGAAATTTGGGGCAACAAGATCTAGTAAACATTGGGAGTTTCAAATATAGACTTTATAAAAGAAAAAGAAAAAAAAAAATTAAAAAGGTATGCTTGTTATTTACATCAATACTTCCATAGATGTTACCCAAACTAAAACCTATTTTTCACCATAATCTTTTCTAACAAGATGAATTGTTAAAATAACAATGAACTTAGAATTCTGAATTAACATGACAGACTGTTATAGAACCTTCCTTAATACTCTTTCACACCAAACAGCTATGAAAGCTGGTTAATTGTGTAGAAACATGCATACCCTAAATATTTTCCACCTTAAACCTATTTAGTCTTATGTGACACTTGTAACCATAGACTTTGTGGTTGGTAAGTGTTGTCAAGTCAGTTCCAACCCTTAATAGGTTTTCCAAGGAGTGGCTGGTGAGCATGAACCTCCGGTTTTGCCATTCAAACCAAAGTTGCCTTCTAGCACATTAACTCATAGCACCACCCTTGGGAACTTTGTAATTCCCTCCAAATGGTAAGGTAGAACCATGCAAAAAGAGTGTATGAGATGCTAACATGGAGAGTGGTCAGTTCTATCATTCCAATGGATATAAAATGAGCCACACCAAAAGCAGGAAAGAAGAATCTCATGAACATTAGGAAAGACAAGCAAGCATATCCCTTGGATGCCAAGATACCTGTAGTGAGAAAATGGCAGTAGAGGCAGAGGTACCTTTAGCATGAGACAAAAAAGTGGATTTCCAGACACATGAAACAAGTAAAACTGAGTGCTTTATAACAAGAGAATAGCTGACTGCATGGCATGGCCTTTATACATTTATCAGCAGTCCAAAATGAGTTTTGTAATAATTGTATTAGGCAAATCTGCTGTAAAAGCTCTTCTTAAAGTGCTAAATAACAAAGATGTCAGCTTGAAGACTAAAGTGTGCTTGACCCAAGATATGATATTTTCAATTACCTCATAGGTATGTAGAAGTTAATCAATGAATAAAGAAGATCATAGAAGAATTGACACATCTGAATTATGGTGTTAGACAAGAATATTAAAAGAACTATAGACTGCCTGAACAACAAAAAAATCTGTGTTGAAAGATGTGCTGCCAGAATTCTCCTTAGAAGCCAGGATGATGAGACTTCATCTCTCATAATTTAGATATGTTGTCAGGAGGGAGCAGTCCCTAGAAAAGAACATCATAATTGGTAAAGTCAGTGAAGAAACAGAGGGAACTCCCAACAAGATGGATTGACAAAATGACAGCAGCAAAGGATTCAAACATAAAAACAATTGTGAGGATGGCTACTAAATGTAAATACTTTATACATATTATGCAACAAGGGTGGCTACTAAATGTTCTGTTGTATATTTGGTCACTAAGAGTCAGAAATGACTCGACAGTACCTGACAACAACTACATATATATATATTGGTTTTGTTAAGTGCTGTAGAGTAGGTTC
>NW_006408998.1:917964-922086 GCF_000296735.1 Chrysochloris asiatica | reverse complement strand
AGCCTTGCAGTTCAAACCGACCTTCTTCTATCTTAACTATATTGAGAGATTTGTCTTCCAGATCACTGGTTCTGGCTTCCATCTCTTCAATTCTGCCCCTTTCCCCTTTCAGTGTATTGTCCATTTCTGACATGTTAGTATTAATTATCTGGACATCTTTTTGCAGGTTTTGAATTACTTCCAATGCTGTATCAATCTTTTTTGTTTTTTGCTCTTGTAGTGCTTTCTTGATTTCTTTCTTGTTTTCCTCCTCTCCCTTGTTTTCTGCATCTTTTTATGCTGAAAAGAAGAAATTCATCAGATTATTAAACAACTCCCAAAAAATAATCTGCTCTCAGATGTCATTATCAGCAAATTCTACCAAATATTCAGAGAATAGCTGACACCAATTATACTAAAATTATTCCAGAACTTAGAAAATTCCAGAATGCATTTTATGAAATGAGAGTATAACTATCATACTAAATCCAGACAAATGTATCACTAAAAATAAAATTGTGTCTATAGATTTCTTTGGATAGTATGAAAATAACACTATCCAAAGCAATCTATAGATATAATGCAATCTTAATCCAGATTCCAATATCATTCTTTAAAGAGATAGAAAAACTGATCACAATATTTATATGGAATGAAAGAGATGTAGAATGAAGAATGCATTACTTAGAAGAACTAGAATGATTATGTGTCTTATCTTTTTTGAATTTCTTTCTAGTTCTTTACCTGATTCAATGTGGTGTATTAAAATCTCCTATGATTGTCCTCCTGTCATCTATGAATTTGTCATACTGTGGTAGTTTGTGTGTTGCTGTGATTCTGGAATCTTTATCACAAGTATTTTAAAGTGGGAGGCCTCTCATTTCCTGATACTGAAATTACTACACAGCTATACAAGTTAAAATAGCCTAGTACTTGTACAATGAAAGATATATAGATCAATAGAACAGAACTGAGAATGCAGAAATAAATCTATTCACATACAGTCAGCTGATCTTTACAAAGGGCCAAAACACATTAAATGAGGAAAGAGATAGTATCTTCAACAAATGGTATTGACAAAACTGAAAATCCATTTGCAGGAAAATGAAACAAGATCCGTATCGTACACCATATACAAAAACAAACTCAATGTGTATAAAAGACATAAATGTAAAGCCAAGAACTATAAATATCATCAGTAAAATAATAGAAATACACATAGAGGCTCTGATACAAAGCATAAATACACCATCAAGCGTAATTGAAAACACATAAACATAGAAAATAAAATAGATGACTGGGGCCTAATAAAAATTAGATACTTAAGTGCATTAAAAGATGTCATCAAGTTTAAAAAGAGACCCCACGTATTGAGAAAAAAATCATTGCTATGATTTATAAGGCAAGGGACTAACCTCTAAAAATTATTTAAGACTACAGTACCTCTACAACAAAAACCTAATTAAATATGGGCAGAAGACATGAGCAGACCCTTCACCAAAGAAGACATTCAGGCAGGCAACAAACATGAAGGAATGTTCCTTAGTCATTAGTCATTACAGAGATGCAAGTCTGAAAACAAATGTGCAATCATCTAAACCCAGCATTAATAGCAAAGTTAAACTGGTAGCGTAGTCGTTACAAATTGGGTTGCTAACCTCAAGGTCGGCAGTTCAAAACTACCAGTGTTCTGTGAGAAAGATGAGGCTTTCTGCTCCCCTAAAGATTTATAGCCTCAGAAACTCTGTGCACGGTTACTATGAGTTGGAACCAACTCCACAGTACTTAGCAACAACAACAAACAAAACAAAACAAAAAAGCAAAAACAACAAATGTTGGCAAGGATTTGGAGAAACTGTGATGCTCCTATATTGCTGGCAGGACTAAAAAATGCTACAGTCATTATAAATGGTATGATGCTGGCTTAAAAAGTTGGAAATAGCAATGTCATATGACCCAGAATCTTACTATTTGGTATATATCCTCAAGAAATAAAAGCTATGACATATATGCACACCCACGTACATTGCAGCAGTAGTTGCAATACAAAAAGTATGGAAACAGCCTAAATGTCCATCAATGGAAGAAAAGATAAACAAATTTTGGTATATGCACACAGTGGAATATTATGCAATATTGAAGAAGAATAATTGATCTGAGAAACTCTTCTTAACATGGATGAACGTGGATGACATTATGCTGTGTAAAATTTGACCATCACAATAGGACATATATTGTATAAGACCACTATTGTAAAAGTTCAAGATAAGGTTTTCATGCTGAAAGAAACATTCTTTGATAGTTACAAAGGGTAGAAGGGAAGGGAGAGTAATTCACTGGTTAGAGAGTAGACACCTCTAACTCAGGTGATGAGAAAGGCAATATACAAGAGGGATGTTGGCAGAAGAATGATGAAGACCAGAGAAAATATGAAGACCAGGGGGAATACAAAATGTAAAGGGTACAGTGGTAAATATTGTTATATACACAATCCTGCAACAGATACATAGAGAGATTCACAGGCTAAATGGGTATGATAGGGAGAGTGGCAATATACTCACAAATAAATAAAGGTTCAATAGGAGATATTTGTATTTGGGTTTTTTCCTTCGATGCAAGCACCCCTATGAATACGGCAGAGCACTATTGCTGTTATGTGCTATCAAGTTGGTCCCAACTCATAGCCACCCTGTATAGGGTTTTTGAGGAGCAGATGGTGGGTTTGAACAGCTGCCTTGTGATTCAAATTGATCTTGTGATACAGTGCTTATACTACAATGTCAGAAGAGGATTCCACAGTGGAGCATGCAAGAGGTAAAATAATGAAATACTATTGCACATTACCAAACACTATGAAACCGTGAGTTATTGAGTCTGATAGCTCATGACCATAGTCTCAGGGGACACCGTGTTCAATTGACATGTCATAGTCCACAAAGACAATATTTTGTATGCTAATTGGTGAATAGCAACAGGGAATTTAGAGTTCATGAACGACCATGTTAGCTTCAACTACTGGTCTCTGTGTGTGAGAAAAACTAGAATAATGAAAATTACAGAAACACAGAATCAGTTAGTTCAATGTACTGATAGAACACATGAACTTTAATCTACAGGATCCTGAGACAAGATGACTCAGCTACCACTACCAACTGTTCTGACAGGGTTCACCTTAAAATGTACTCAAAGATTGGGAGAAAATGTGAATAAAACTCAAAATTATAACTAAGACCTGATTTAAGGGTCAGAAAAAGACTGGAGGGACCTGAGACCATCACCCTTAGTTATCCTTCAGGTCTGGAACAGACTCACCCTGGTGGACAATTTTTTTTTTGTCAAGGAGTACCTGGATATATGTTGTTGTTGCTGTTGTTATCTGCCGTGGAGTCAGTTCCGACACATAGCAACCCTGTACAGGGTTTCGGAGGCTGTAAATTTTTACGGGATCAGAAAGCCTCATCTTTCTTCTGCGGAAAGAACTGCTGACCCTGAGGTTAGCACCCCGATTCATAACCACTACGCTACCAGAGAGAGGGAAAAAACGTTAGAAAGTTATGCCTACCATGAATTGGTCAACCATTAAAGATCAAAGGGCAACATTTACCGATGGACAAAATTCAGAACGTTTGATAAAGAGGGTAGAATTGAAATAAGAACTATAATGGACAATTGGGATAACTATAATTACATGTCCTGGTGTGGCACTGTGTGCTAATGCGCCAGCCATCTGAACTACAAGGGCAGTGGTTCAGGCTCATCAGTCGCTCCTCGGAAACCCTATACAGGGTCCCTATGGATCGAAATAGACTTCACAGCACTTACCACCACCACCACCAAATAATTAATTAAGTGGAAGGGATTACAATCATAAAGATGAAACAGAGTATATGATTAATTGATTGATTGAAAAACTGATGAGCTCTGTAAATGCTTTCTCAATTCTCTCAAGTTACAAAAAAAAAAGTTTTATGAAAAATTTTCACAAAACGAATAAAAGTTCATGGTAATACCTTTGCAATACATAAGACTATAGGTAGAAGCCTGAACCACATCCAGATCTCCAGAGATGGGAAATTTCCACTTGAAAGGATGAGCAGACCAGCCTGGAGCAGCTAGAAGATCAGAAGATACTTCTTGAAAAAA
>NW_006408998.1:904099-912954 GCF_000296735.1 Chrysochloris asiatica | reverse complement strand
CTTTGCCCAATACAATATATAATTTGATTTCCTTGTTGCCTTTTCTATGAGCATTGATTGTGGATCCAAGGAAAATGAAGTCTTTGGCAATTTCAATCTTTTCTTCATTTATCATGATGTTATTAATTGGTCCAATGGTGAGAAATTTTGTTTTCTTTGCATTAAGGTGCAGTCCATACTGAAGGCTGTGATCTTTGATCTTCATCAGTAAGTATTTTAAGTCCTCTTCACTTTTAGCAAGAAAGGTTGAATTATCTGCATAGTACAGGTTGTTAATGCTTAAGCCCATTCCTTCAATTTTTATGGCATGCATTTCTTCATATAATCCATGTGAATTATCGGAATTCCCATCTATCTTATAAAACTGAATTTGCTCATTCGGACTACTTTTTGTTTATCAAAAGTCAAAAAACATTTAGGAGGAACACAATTTTAATCCTTTGAGGATGGTAAAATGCATTTTGATTTGGTATAAATAAAAGTTAATAAAGGGTGAGTGAGTGTATTACTTGATGTGGCACTGTGGGTTAATATGCTGGACTACAAAGTTAATTTGAACCACAAGAACAGCTGTAGAAGCTCAGCAGCCACTGCTTGGATACCCTATACAAGGTCACCATGCATTGGAACCAACTAGATAGCACTTAAAATCAACAGCAACATGACTTAAGTAAAGGTATGAAGCATACCTTTTTCTAAGGCTATGGTTCATATATACTATACTGTAATTCCTACCTCATTAGCAAGTATCAACCAGAATTTACAGCTCTTAAATGGAACAGAGTTACATAATATCACAAAATATATTATAATTTTATCAGATCACACTGGAGGACAATCACGCTTTCCTGAGAATCATTGTCTAGCCAAACTGATGCATAACAATCATCACACATGTCAAAAATGACATGGATTGTCCTATTTTCCTAAAAAAAAGTACGTGTATTTACTTACCACCATGATCAAAGTTTCTAATAGCAGTTTGACTTCTCATAACTTCTTTTTCTGACTCATTACAGTTTAATATCAATTTATGTGTTCTCTCAGGCAATGTAGTCCAGATTAAGTTTATCAGACAAATAATACATTGTAAGGTTTTTCAAACCATGAAGCCCTCTCTCATGTGTTAGTTTCCTATGATTGGTTTTTCAAGCCATGTAACCTCCTCATACCTTAGTGTCCTATGCATGCTATGTACATCATATGTGCATCAATGTTATTTTTGTTGGCACACTCTAAATTATTGTTGTTGTTAAGTGGCATTAAGTTGGTTCTGATTCATAGCAACCATGTATAATGTTTCCCAGAAGTGGCTAATGAGTTTAAATCACTGACCTTGTGGTTCAAGCCGACCTTGTGTTACAGTGCTTTATCCCACAGTTTATCCCTAAAATGACAGACAAATAGTTTATGTACATCATACAACAGAAAGAAAGGGAACCTAGTGATTGCTGGATTTGGAAGACAGCATATGACACACAAGTTTCAAGCGCATTCTATCTATTCCTGGATCTTTTATTTTTCCAAATTCCTTCATTGTAGCTTGGAATAAATATTATAAGTAACTGCCCATATATTAACTCTAGAAATGATTGAAGGTCCACCAATACTTTTGATAGAGTGACTCTTTCCATCTTCTTGCAATACTTCCTGAGTCATTCAATATTATTCCTTTAAAGTCCTTTAATAGTGTGACCTGAGACTTATTATTTTTTTTCCCTAAGTTCTCTCAGATTGACAAATTCTGGGTTTGTTTTCTCCTGGTGGTTTTCTAAATTTAGGTCTTTGCACATGAATTATAATAACATATTATGTCTTCTCAAGCTGCCCTTTGAATTTTTTTGCTGAGTTCTTTTACTTAATTAATTCTGGTTGCTTTAGCTTCTTTACTTTCAAGTTTCAAAGTCTCTCCTGATATATCTAGTATGTTGTTGTTTCATGCAATTGACACAGTTCAGATTAATATAAACCTGTAAAGTATTCACAAAAGAGGCATGTGGGTTTTAACTGTCAACCATATTGTTTCCTGTCCAGTGTTTATCCTATAGTGCCACACCAAGGATCTTCTATAGTATGTTGCTACTGCTAAGTGTAGTCAAGTCAGTCCCAACACATAGTGACCCTGTATAGTGTTTCCAAGGAGTGAATGATGAATTTGAACAAAAACCTTGTGGTTAGCAATAAAGTGCTTATCCCACAGAGCAACAAATTTTGTTTGCAACATAAACAGACAAGGTAGAGTGAGAGTGGAGGTAAATAGTGACAGCAACTATCAGTAAATTATCTATTTTGCACCTGTTTGAAATTAAAGTATTGCTTTAAGCAGCTATTTCATTGCCATATGAATTTTGTAGATTTTCTCCAAGCTTTTGCTTCCAATGCTGAAGACATAGACTTACTGTGTTAAAAAAAAAAAAAGAGGGAGGGAGGTTTCAAGATACAAAGTTTCAGTCCTAAAATTAGGTCAGATCAGTGCAAACTGGATACTTTTTCTGTGTTCGCTGTTATGTGCCGTGGAGTTGGTTCCGACTCATAGCTACCCTGTACAGGGTTTCCAAGACTGTAAATCTTCACAGGACCAGAAAGCCTCAACTTTCTCCCGCGGAACAGCTGGTAGTTTCCAACTGCTGACCTGTTTTCTCTAGAGAAACAAAATAAATGAGACACATTACACACTGATACAAAGAGTGGACTTCAAAAAGTTCCTAGAGAATATAATTAAAAGGCAATTAAATGTTTCCATGAAATAAAATATAGTATAGATATATAGATATATCTATTGTTGTTAAGTGCTGTCGAGTCGGTTCCGGCCCATAGCGACTCTGAACAGGGTTTCCGAGGCTGTAAATCTTTACGGGAGCAGAAAACCTCATCTTTCTCCCGCGGAGCGGCTGGTAATTTCAAACTGCTGACCTTGCGGTTTGCAGCCTGATTCATAACCACTACGCTACCAGAGCTCCTTTATAGATATATAGATATATAGGCATAAATATAGATATCGATATAGATATAGATTATATATATTACAAACTTTATAGCGAAAGGAAAGCGACCCAGTATAAGCGAAGCACTGCTTAAGAATAAGCTTAGAAAACTCTCACTCCCTGAATTCAAAATTTATTACACAGCTACAGTGGTCAAAACAGTTTGGTACTGGTACAATAAAAGATACATTGATCAATGGAACAGAATTCAGAATCCAGAAATTAACCCATTCACATACAGCCAACTGATTTTCAACAAAGTACCTAAATATATCACATGGGGAGTTGAAAGTCTCTTCAAAAGATGGGGTTGGCAGAACTGGAAAGTGATATGCAAAAGATTGAAACAAGACCTTTACCTCATTCTTTATACAAAAACCAGCTCAACATGGATTAAAGATCTAAATGTGAATCCCAAAATTATGAAGGCCATCAGTGAAAAAATAGGGACAAATATGAGGGCTCTAATTCAGGGCATGCACAGACTACCAAACATTTTGAAAACACACCATCAAAAATTGACAGAATAGATGAGTGGGACATACTAAAAATTAAAACCACATGTGCATCAAAAGATTTCACCAGAGGAGTAAAGAGGGAACCCACAGAATGAAAAAAAAATTTTTTTGCAATGACACATCAGACAAGGGACTCATTTCTAAAATATATAGGAAATTACAACACCTCTACAAGAAAAAAACAAATAGCACAATTAAAAAATGGGCACGGGACATGAACAGACACTTCACCAAGGAGGAGATCTGGGCAGCCAACAAACATATGAAGAAATGTTCACAATTACTAGCCATTAGAAAGATGAAAATCAAAGCAACAATGAAATATTATCTCAAAGCAGCAATAGGAGCAAAGATAAAAAAAAAAGTAGAGGACAATAAATGCTGGCGAGGATGTGGATAGACTGGGACACTCCTGCATTGCTGGTTGGTTAGCAAAATGGTTCAACCTCTCTGGAAAACAATATGACAATTCCTCAGAACGTTGGAAATAGAAATACTTTATGATCCATCAATTCCTTTACCTGGTATTTACCCACAAGAAATACAAACCATAACATTGTAGATATATACACACCAATATTCATAGCAGCACTATTTACAATAGCAAAAAGATGAAGACAGTCTAAATGCCCATCAACTGAAGAATGAATAAACAAACTGTAGTACATACACACAATGGAATATTATGCTACCTTGAAAAATAACAAGGAAGCTGCAAACCACCACATAACTTGGATGAACCTTGAGGACATTTTGCCGAGTGAAATTAGTCAGTCACAAAAGGAGAAATACTGCATAGGACCACTTTTGCAAAACACTAAGAAAACGAACCCATAATAAAAGGTATGGGGAGATTTCTTTGCTGGTTATTGGCGAGTGAGGAGAAGGTGGATCACAGGGTAGGGAATAGATACAGGTTAATTTGGGTGCTGGGGAGGGAGGTTACAAACAATAAGGAGGAAGGGATTGGAACAACAAGGCAGGTGGAAGAATAATTAGGCAAGTTTGTATAGGTTAAGTGGGACAGAGGTCAATAATGATGTATGCGTAACCTAGGAAAAACAGGGCTCTGGGATACAGGGATTGAGGCATGGTTGGGATGGGCAAAATGAGGAAATAATGTTAAGATGCTTGGCTGTCTTTTGAATCTTGGTTTATTTTGCATACCATTATAAAATAGACACTTGGGGAGAGAAAAGAATAGCCAGAAATATCACCATAGAAAGCTTGTAAGTCTGTCTTCTGCCTAGAAGCGATTGGAATACCTAAAATGGGGCTACAACTTGCCCGGTGAAAGAGGCTTTTTGCAGAGCCTCTGCATTGCATAACCCCATCCAGAATCTTCTGAGGTGGGAAATTTCCACTTGAAAGGTCGAGCAGACCAGCCTGGAGTGGCTAAAAGAACAGAAGATACTTCTTGAAAGAAAGTCCTACAGGAAAAATACAAAACATTAATGACAGTCTGATTACTACAAGAACAAGCAAGTTGCTTGTCCAGGAGATGAGTGGTGGTCGGGTACCACACTTGCAGATAATACCCACTTGAGCTGGCTTCAGTGGCTGGATGATCTGAACTCAACTAGAAGAAGAAAAAAGAGGATTAAAAGAATAATCTGATACAATTTGATGAACTTGAGCTACACCTATGGATGCAGTAGCTCAAAAGAGGGAACAAATCTTTATAGCAAGGGTCACCCCCACCCCCTCCATACACAGGGTAGACAGGGATGGGCAACTTGGATGTTGGATACCTAAAATGGGGCCTACAAAGGCAAGAAGTGGCTGGCTTTCAAGCTTCCAAGAGGGAACCTAGATCCAGAGGGCACAGAGGAAGGTAGAATCTCCACTGAGTATTATCCAATCTGTCTGAGCGGGACTGATAAACGGAGATGGGGATAGCACTCATGTGGCACAACAGTGAGTAATTGCTATCAGGACTGACTGTGAGGGTTGGAAATGTAAAGGTAGATGTTTTGTAGCAAAAAGAGGGGAATGGTTGACTTTGCAGTCCAGGAACGGAGGTTTCTGGAACCTTCAAGGTAGGAGAGCATAGTGCAGGACCCTATCCAGAGAAACAGTGACATCAAAGATGGAGACAGAGGTGATGACGTGGAGAGACGGAGCGGCTGAGGACTTTAGAATCAGAGAGGGAGAGGGTCTGTGTGCTGAACGACCAGGATGTAGGCTTGCAGGGTATACCTTTTGGCTGGTTGATGATGCGTGGAAGAGATTGTAACCATGGCAATGAAAGGATATACAATAGGATGAATGTAAAACCAATGTTCTCCCATTTAAACTATCACATAATTCACAATATAACATTTAAGAAAACAAAACCAATAAAACTACATATATATATATATATAAAATGTAAAACCAAAAAAACTACATATATATAATGTTTATATTGATATATGGTGTTGTTAGGTGCCAGCAAGATGGTACTGACTCATATCAATGTTGTGCCAGGTCCTTTGTCAACCTCATAACCATTGCTAAACTTGAGCCATTGCTGCTGCCACTTGTCAAAATCCATCTCATTTTTATATTTCTCTTTTTTATTGACCCTCCACTTCATCAATCATGATGTCCTTTCGCAGGGACTGATCCCTCTTGATAATATTTCCAAAGTATAATAAATGAAGTCTTGCCTTTTTGGCTTCTAAGGAGCATCCAGACTGTACTTCTTCCAACATGGTTTTGCTTGTTCTTTTGGTAGTTCATGGTACCCATGTGATGGTAAATCCAAGAGAAATAAAATCTTCAACAGTTTCAATCTGTTCTAAACATATTGTGATGTTATTTATTGCTCCAATGGTAAAGAAATGTGTTTTTTTTTAATGTTGAAGTACAACCCATACACAATGGCTGTGGTTTTTGATCTTTATCAGTAATGATTTTAAGTCTTCTTTGCTTTCAGCAAGTATGGTTGTAATCATCAGCATTTTACAGGTTTTTAATGAGTTTTCCCCAAAACCTTATGCCACATTTTCTTCACGTATTCTAGGTTTTGAAATATTTGCTAATCATTAACATTGAATATAAATCTTGCTCACACCTTTCCTAATTTTAAAGAATTCAGTGTCCCTTTTTCTGTTCAAACTGCCTCTTGGTCCATATACAGGTTGCTGATGAGCACAAAAGTGTTACAGAATGCTCCTTCTCCTCAATTGTGTCCATAGCTTGTTATGATCCACACAGTCAACAGGCTTTACATAAGTGATAAAGCAAATCTTCCTCCTGCAGAGTGACTGGTGGGTGTGATCCAAGGACCTGCAGTTTGCATTCTAGTGCTTATTATACGGAGTCACCATGCTTATATAGTGCCACAGAGTCTGTTCCAACTCATAGTAACCATGTATAGGACTTCTGAGGGGAAGCTGGTGAGTTTCAACTGCCAAACTTGTGGTTTACAGTCCATGGATGATACTAAAGTACCACAGCAGGAGTATATACGCATACATATATATACGAGGTTGAAAATTTTTTTCCTCATTTTGCTTATATTAAAATGACATCCATGTGAAATGATTCGGTTGAATAAATGAGTGACAGTGGATTATGTGGCAAATCATTTGCAAATCAGCCATTCCTTTGCTGTTGAAGTCATCCAGGACAGACTTGGTTTCAAAAAGTTTATGCAAGATGGGTACCAAAGTAACTCACAGAGAAGCATAAACAGAAACGTTTGGACTTCTGCAAACAACTTTGGATGAACACTCAAAGGAAGATCAAAATTATTTTAAATAAACCGTAACTGGTGACAAGGCATGGATTAATCACTACAAGCCCGAAAGTAAATAGAGGAGTATGGAATGGAAACATCTTCAATCACTGATCAAACAAAAGTGCAAAAGTCAACCATAATAGGAAAACTGATGCTTACAGTTTTATGGGATTCTCAAGGACCAGTATTGAATCTCTATCAGGAAAAATGTTCAACAATCAACTTTGTTCAGTACAGTGAGATCCTCACTAAAGACCTGAAATCTAAACTTCAGATTAAAAAAAGAGGACTGCTATTCAAGGGCATTGTTGTCTTACATGATAATGCATGTTCCCACACTATTCACACACTGAAAAAACTCCATTTTGAGGTGTGAAAGCAACCTCTCTATAATCCTGATTTTGCTCCATTGGACTTTCATCTGTTAAGTCCCCACAAAGCATCCCTTAGATGAAAATTCATGTCTGAAGAAGAAAAGAGTGGTTCGAAGCTCAGTTTAAAACATTTCCCAATAAGGAAATATGTGAGCATGTTGACAGATGGACAACATTTATTGAAAAAAAAGGTGATTATGTTGAAAAATTTTGCATTTGTCTTTTCTAAAAGTTGATTAAAATATATAGCCAGAGTGAGGATAATTTCTCACTTAGTCTCATATATTCTCATGTTAAGTGCCATTGATTTGGTTCCAAGTCTTAGCAACACAGTATAGGGTTTCCTAGGAGCAACTGGTGAATTTGAGCCAAGAACCTTGTGATTCAAACCAACCTTGAGGTCCAGAGCTTATCCTATGGCACCATACCAGGGCTTTGTATATACATACATATAAATATGGAGTGATGATATTGTACTGGGGTTCAAACTATGGGACTGAACCACAAGTTCAACAGTTCAATGTCACCAGCCACTGCTTGGAAACCCTATACAGGGTTGCTATAATTCAGAACCTACTCCACAGCACTTAACAACAGATACACATATAGTGAATCAACATAGGGTTTCAAAGAAGCGACTGGTGAGTTTGAATCACCATCTTTGATATAAAAGATGACCTTGACGTTGAATGCTTAAACTAAGACACTACACCAGGATTCTATGTATATATATTTACGCATATATGGGAATGTGGTGGCTCAAGGGAAAAAGCACTAGACTGAGTATGTCAAGAACTGGGTCCACCAGCCGCTACACAGGAGAAAGATGAGCCTTTCTATGCCCAAGAAGATTTGACACCTTGAAAACCCTATAGAGGGTAGCTATGAGGTGAAACAAATTTAATGGCATTTAGCAACCACAATAAAAATATACATATGTGGCTATATACACATATGTATGGACAGAGACAGAAACAGTAATTTCAAGGGAATTGCTCAGGCACATATATTGTTGTTAAGTGCCGTCAAGTGGGTTCTGACGCAAAGCGACCCTGTATAGGGTTTCCTAGGAGCAGCTGGTGAGCTTAAACCACCAACCTTGCAGTTCAAATGGCTTTGCAGTCTGGCACATAGGTTGTTGTTGTTAGGTGCCATCGAGTTGGAACCGACTCATAGCGGCTTATGCACAGCAGAAAGAAACAATGCCTAATCCTGGGCCAACCTCACTACTATTGCCACACTGAGTCCGTCA
>NW_006408998.1:903021-903999 GCF_000296735.1 Chrysochloris asiatica | reverse complement strand
TGTAAACTATCATATAATTCACAATAAAACATTTTAAAAAAAAGTTCATGAGAATATGGAATTAAGAGAAAATGGAACTTATTTAGGAACTTTTTGAAGTCCCCTTGTGTGTACATGTATATCTATATATCTTTCTATTTATAATACAGAAGGCTGTGCAGTAATTGAACCACTTGAATTAAGGTGCTGATGAAAAATATTGAATGTATCATGTACTGACAGAAAAAACAAATCTGTCTTGTAAAAAATACAGCCAGAACACACCTTTGAAGAATGGAGAGAGAGACTTCTTTTTTCACACTTTGGATCAGTCCCTGGAGAAGGACACCTTGCTTGGAAAATGGAAGATCAGCAAAAAAAAAAAGAAAGATCCCCCAACAAGATGGGTTGACACAGTGGCAGTAACAGTGGTCTGAAACATAAAAAATATGAGAATGGTGCCATACTGGGCATAGTTTCGTTCTGTTTTGCATAGGAACCTACTCAAAAGGCACCTGACAACAACATTATAAAGCTTTTTAATTTTCATTTTTCACAAATGTAATCAAGTTGATTCCTATGCATTCTATCTGGTGAGGTCCACATTTCTAATCATTATCTTTTGTTGAAAAAAGTATTGAAGCGAATAAATTGTTACTTTTGCAAAGTTCTATCATTCGACCTCCAGTTATCAATTTTTTATCACCAAGGTCACATTTTCCAATACTGATCCTTTCTCTTTGTTTTCAGTTTTGGTATTCCAATCACCAGTAATTATCAGTACAATCTTTGATTGCATGTTTGATCAGTTTCTGACTGAAGAAGCTCATATATTTCTTCCATTTCATCAGCAGCAGCTTTAGTGATTGGTGTGTAAATTTGAATTGTTGCTGTTGTTGTTAAGTGCCGTCGTGTCGGTTCCGACCCATAGCGACCCTGTACAGAGTTTCCGAGGCTGTAAATCTTTACAGGAGCAGAACGCCTAATCTTTCTCCTGCG
>NW_006408998.1:898817-900184 GCF_000296735.1 Chrysochloris asiatica | reverse complement strand
TTCATCAGTAAATGTTTCAAGTCCTTTTCACTTTCAGCAAACAAGGTTTTGTCATCTGCATATTGCAGGTTGTTAATGAGTCTTCCTCCAATCCTGATGCCACATTTTTCTTCGTAGGACACAGCTTCTCGGATTATTTGCTCAGCAAACAGGTTGAATAAATATGGTGAAAGAATACAATCTTGTCACACACCTTCTTAATTTTAAAAATTTCGGTGTTCCCATGTTCGAACAACTGCTTCTTGGCCCAGGTACAGATTCCTCATGAGTACAATTAAGTGTTCTGGAATACTCATACGTTCGCAGTGTTGTCATAGCTTGTCATGATCCACACAATCAAAAGCCTTTGCATAGTCAATAAGGCACATATAAACATCTTTCTGATGTTCTCTGCTTTCAGCCAAAATCCATCAGACATCAGCAATGATGTCTCTCATTCCACGGCCTCTTCTGAATCTGGTTTGGACCTCTGGAATTTCTCTGTCAACCTATGATTGTAGCCGTTTCTGTATTACCTTTAGCAAAACATTACTCACTTGAGATATCAGAGAGATTGTCTGATGATTTCTGCATTCCGTTGGGTCACCTCTCTTTGGAATGGGCACAAATATGGATCTCTTCCAATCAGTCGTCTAGATAGTTGTCTTCTAAATTTTTTGGCAGAGATAAGTGAGTTGTCTTGCTTTCTTGAAAGATTTCAATTTTTTATCCCATCAATTCCTGGTGCCTTGTTCTTTGCCAATTCCTTCAATATTCCTTAGACTTCCTCCCTGAGTATCATTGGCTCTTGATCATATGCTACCTCTTGAAATGGTTGAACATGAGCCATTTCCTTTTGGTACAGTGACTCTGTGTATTCCTTCCATCTTCTCTTGATGCTTTCTGCATCTTTAAATAATTTGCCAAGATAATCTTTCAATAACGAATTTGAGGCTTGAATTTTTTCTTCAGTTCTCTAGCTTGAGAAATGCTGACTGTGTTCTTCTTCCTTTTTTAGTTTTTTTTATTTTATTATAATATTAGGCTTTATCTTCTCGAGCTGATCTTTCAAATTTACTGTTCAGCTCTTGGACCTCCTCATTTTTTTTCCATTTGCTTTAGCATCTCTATGCTGGAGAGCAAACTTCAGTGTCTCTTCTGACATCCATTTTGACCTTTTCCTTCTTTCTTGTCCTCTTAATGACTTTTTGCTTTCTTCATATATGAAATTCGTGATGTCAACACTCAACTCTTCTTGTCTTCGGTCTTTAGTGATTAATGTATCAAATATGTTCTTCAGATGATCTCTAAATTCAGGTGGGATATATTCAAGGTCATATTTTGGCTCTCATGGACTTGTTTTCATTTTCTTCAGCTTCAGTTTGAAT
>NW_006408998.1:886722-896587 GCF_000296735.1 Chrysochloris asiatica | reverse complement strand
GGTTTCTTAAGGATATTTAACATAAAGCAAGGTTCCTGAAAGGAGCCAAGCTGTCTCTGTACACTTTGCAAACTTTTATTTGTGAGCAAGATCTCAGGCACCGGGCTTCATTTATCTATACCAAAATGCTACATTGTTCTTAATATTCTTATATACTTTCAGGAGGAAGGAGAGCATCTGGGTTAAACTGATTATATTTAGAGGTGGTTTAATGGAGCTGCCACTGATCAAGCCAGGCTCTGCGTATGCTGTCCCCAGCAGTTTCTCTTCATTTTGAGTTGTGCCCCAGCACCAAAGGAAGGTTCTGTGGGTTTTTCTCCCATGAGCTTAACTCCATTTGCGTCATCATGGTCAACTCTACTTTGAGGAGTCATCTCTTTCCCAGTCACATTTTGAGTGCCTTCCAACCATTTTCCGGCACTATATCTGACAGTGTTTCTCTGCTATTCATAGGGTTTTCAGTTACTAAACATTCAGAAATAGTTTGTCAATCTCTCTTCCTAGGATTGGAGGAAGACTCACTAAAAACCTGCGATATGCAGATGATACAATCTTGCTTGCTGAAAGTGAAGAGGATTTAAAATATTTGCTGACGAATTTCAAAGAGCACAGCCTTCAATATGGATTACATCTCAATGTAAAGAGTACAAAACTCCTCACCACTGCCTCAATAAACACTATTCTTATCAATGGAGAAAAGTTTGAAGTTGTCATGGACTTCATTCTTCTTGGATCAACTATCAACACTCATGGAAGCAGTTGTCAAGAAATCAAATGACATATTCCATTAGGCAAATTCGCTGCACAAGACCTCTTTAAAGTATTGAAGAACAAAGATGTGAGCTTGAGGACTAAGGTGTGCCTGACCCAAGCCATGGTATTTTCAATAACTTCATATGCATGTGAAAGCTGGACAGTGAATAAGAAAGACCGAAGAAGAATTGATGCTTTTGAATTAAGGTGCTGGAGAAGAGTATTGAAAGTGTCATGGACTGCTAAAAGAACCAAGAGATCTGTGTTAGAAGAAGTGCAGCCAGAGTGCTGGAGGCCAGGATGTTCAAAATTCATCTCTCATACCTCGGACATATTATCAAGAGGAACAAGTCTCTGGAGAAGGGTTACATCTGGAGGATCAAAGAAAAAGAGGAGGACCCCCAGGGAAATGGATTGGCAAAGTTTCAGCATCAGTGGGCTGAACCATGGCAACTATTGTGAGGTTGTCCCAGGATTGATCAGTGTTTCATTCTGTTGTGCATACGGTCATTCGGTACCAACTCAATGGCACCTAACAACAACAAAAAAAAATGTTGCTTTTATACTGACTATTCTCAAAGATGTAATCAATTTTATTTCTGTGCATTTTATGTTATTTTAAAAAGGCATTTGCAATGAAGAAGCCATTGGTGTTGCAAAATTCTATCATGTGATATCCAGCATCATTTGTATCACCAAGGCCGTATTTTCCAAGTACTGATCTTTCCACTTTGTTTTCAATCTTTACTTTCCAAACACCAGTAATTATCAACACATTTTGATTGCGTGTTTGAACAATTTCAGACTGAAGAAGTTGATAGAATTCTTCAGTTTTATCATTACTGGCTTTAGTGGTTGGTGCATAAATTTGAATAATAGTGGTGTTAACTTGTCTTTCTTGTAGGTGTATGGATATTATCCTAACACACACAAGGTTATACATCAAGACAGCTCATGATATGTTCTTTTTGATGATAGCTGTGACACCATTCCTCGTAAATTTGTCATTCCCTTCATAGTAAGTCCTGTTATTTTGAGCTTCAAAATGGTCAATATCAGTCTATTTCATCTCTCTTATGCCTAGGATATCAATGTTTATGTATTCCATTTCAATTTCTGACAATTTCCATTTTTTGTAGATTTATTCTTTGTACTTTTTGTGTTCCAATTATTAATTAATAATACAGATGCTTCTCTTCATTTTTAGTTTTTCCCCATCAGCAAGTGAAAGTCCTGAGGGTTTTATTCTATTTACATCGTCATGGGCAAATCTTTTAGGAGTCAAATCTTCCCAAGTCTTATTTTGAGTGCCTTTCAACCTGATGAGCTCATCTTCTGGCACTATACTGAAAACATTCTGATGCTCTTCATCATGTTTCAGTATTCAATATTGTGGTTTATCTTACAGTGTTTGGATGTGATTCATAAAGTTTTAAGTGATAAATATTCAGATGTATATTTATTGTCTCCTTCTTTTTCTTTCTCTAGTCTGTTTTCTTCTAGAAGCTCAGCTGAAAGAAGTCCACCATGGGAGACTCTGCTGATATTTACAATAATGGTGTCATAGCTTCCAGAAACATAGCAACATTCAAGCAACTGTAGTATGACAAACTGATAGACAAGTGGTGGATAGTACTAATTAAGAGTCCTGGTGTGGCGATGTGGAATAAAGCACAGAACCACAATGTCGATTTCAAACACAAAGTCGATGTTTAAACTCTCCAACCATTCCTTGGAAACTGTATACAGAGTTTATAAGAGTAGGAAGTGACTTGATGGCACTTAAGAGCAACAACAATGTGTGTTTACTTGTATCTTTGTCTGTTTTTGTTATGACTACATATATGTGTTGGTGTGTGCTAATATATCAGCCTTACCAAGCACACTTTTGTTCTTGAGTAGATTCTGACTCTCAGCAACCCTCTACATGGTTTCCAAGAGGTGGCTAGTAGTTTTGAAGCACTGACCTTGAATTTCAAACCAAGCTTTTAGTCCAGTGCTTTTCCTACAGCTATTGAATTCTCAAAGAGTAATATATGTCCTGATGTGACACTGTGGGTTAATGTGTCAGACTGTAAAGCCATTTGAACTGCAAGGTTGGTGGTTCAAGCTCACTAGCTGCTAGTCAGAAACCCTATACAGGGTTGATATGGGTAAGATTCGATTCAATGGCTTAGCAACAACAACAATATATGGCTATATTGACTGAAGAAAAAAAATCTTCTGATTTCATTTCATTTTAATTGATCTAATTTAAAATAAAATGTCCCTACTGGTAGCGTAGTGGTTACGAATCGGGCTGTGAACCTTAAGGTCAGCGGTTCGAAACTACCAGCCGCTCCGCGGGAGAAAGATGAGGCTTTCTACTCCCGTAAAGATTTACACCCTCGGAAATCCTGTACAGGGTCGCTATGGATCGGAACCGACTCGATGGCACTTAACAACAACAACAACAACTTGTAAATGTGGAGCTCTGGTAGTGTAGTGGTTACGTCGGGCTGCTAACCTCAAGGTCGGCAGTTCGAAACTACCAGTGGTTCCATAGAAGAAAGATGAGGCATTCTGCTCCCCTAAAGATTTACAGCCTTGGAAACCTGTGCAGGGTCACTATGAGTTGGAACCAACTCCACGATACTTAACAACAACAACAACTTGTAAATATAAGTCCTTGTGTGACATTGTAGGATAAACAGTGGACTACTAACTGAACAGGCATCAGTTCTAACCTACCAGCTGCTCCTTCAGAAATCCTATACAATGTCACTCTGAGTTAAAACTGACTCAACACACTTAAGAATAACAACAATTTGTGAATGTCTATGATATGACTATGGTTACTATGTATACCTGAAACTGTAGGATCAACACTGGACAGCTAATCACAAGGTTAGTAGTTCAAAACCACCTGTTGCTCCTCTGAAACCCTATACATGGTTATTATGAGTCTAAACTGACTCCACAATCATAACAGCAATAGTTATTATGCTGGGCAATGTATAATCAACATATGCACATAAGTACACAAACATATAAGCATAAATATATCAATGTATAAGAATATTCTTATGGATTTTTCATTTGTGAATTTTTAGGTTATATACAGAGACTTAAGAAGTAAAGGTTTGTAATTTCTAAGCCATAAATTCTTTTAACAAATAATTTTGCCATCTCCATTCAGTCATCTTTATTTTTCTTTCTAAATAATACATGATTCATGACAGTGGACTTTTTCTAGTTGGACCTATGATTTTTCCAAGCGAATGGATAGGAATTCCATTTTATTTTCTGTTCTGTGTAAAGCAAATAAAAAAAAGCTGACAGAATTTCAAAAGTGTCAATCAAGTAGCAATTGCAAGGTTGAAAAGCACAAGGCAATACCATTCCTGACAAGCAGGAAATACCTAAGGCTCTGGTTGATCGAAATCACTTTCATTCTGGGTGACTACTGTAAAATGTTGTCTGACAGCTGACTTATAGAAGTAACTGATGGAGGCAGAAAGAGCAACAGAAAATACTGAAGACTATAGAAGTCACATAACTTACGGTTAAGTGACAGATATCTAATTCCCTTTAACAGCTTTATTAGTGTTTCTTGTATTTAAACTTCATTCTTACATTATGTGGCGAGTAAGAGAAAAAGAGGAAGATCCCCCCGACAAATGGACTGGAACAGTGGCTGCAGTGACAGGCTCAAAAATGTAGCAATGATTGTGAGGTTGGTGCAGGATGAGGCCATGTTTTGTTCTGTTACACATTAAATCAGTATGATTCGGCATCTAGGAAAAACAACAACATTGCAAATTCTGGTGTGGCTCTGACAATACTGAGTTTCTCCATCATCTCTTTCCACAGATATTGTTGTTGTTGCTACTAAATGCTGCCAATTCAAGTCAGATTCATAGTGACCTTGTAATAGGGTTTCCCAGGAGCAGCTGGTGAGTTTGAAATGCTGACCTTGAGGTTCAAACTGACCTTGTGATCTAGTACCTATCCTGTAGTGCCATACGTGAACTCTTTCCATGGATATAGTCCATTTTATTCCTGTGTACTATTTAATCAAGTTTAGGTGTATTGCTAACATTTATATTGTTCATAAAAAGCTATTTGGGAAAAATAAACGGGGAGTATTTGCAATGAACACATCATTGGTCTTGTAAATTCTTTCATGTACCTCCGATATCATTTCTATCATCAAAGACATCTTCTCCAACTACTTACCCTTCCTCTTTGTTTCCAACTTTCATATTCCAATTACTAATAATTATCAATGCATCTTGGTTTCATGTTTGATCAATTTCAGACTAAAGAAGTTAGTAAAATTCTCTAATTTAAACCTGTTTATCTTTAGTGGTTGAATAATGGTGGGTTTAGCTGTTTGTTTGTTTTTCTTGTTGCTGTTGCTGTCGAATGTTGTTGAGTCCGTTTCAATACATAGCAATCCCGTATAGGGATTGTGGAGAATAGTTGATGGGTTTAAAACCACTGACCTTGTGGTTAGCAGTACAATGCTGTTGGCGTGTGTATAGTATCCTATCACAAACAGCATTGTACTTCAAAATAGATCTTGCAATGCTATTTTTAAGATGAATGTGATGATATTCCATTTAAATTTTTTGTTTCTAACACAGTAAACCATACGATTTTCTGATTCAAAAGGACCAATATTTGTTCAGGTCATCCTAAGATTTTGATATTTATTTCATTTTTGACATATTCCAGTTTTCATAGATTCATATTTAGTACATTCTACATTCTGATTATAAGTGGATGTCTTCAGCAGTTCTTTTATATTTTGAGTTGTGCACCATTAACAAATGAAAGTTTTGAAAGTTTTGCTTTATTCAAGTCATTAAGGTAAACTTTTCTTTAAGGAGGCTACTCTTCTGTCATATTTTGATTGTACTGCAACCTTAAGGGCTCATCTTCCAGCACTATGAAAAAAACAAACAAACAAACAAAAAAACTTTCTGATACTATTCATTAGGTTTTCAGTGGTTAACCATTCAGAAGTGCTCTGCTTCTCCTTTTTTCTCAGCTTTCTTAGTATGCTAATGTGACTGAAACCTGTCTACCATGGTGACTCTCCTGGTATTTAGAATACCAATAGCATAACTTCCAGCATCGCAGCAACACACAAGTCATCACAATATGATAAACTGACAGATAATTTGTGGTCACAGCTTGTGGTATATTCCATAATTTAATTATATAATTTATTATCAAATTTTATCTAGATAACATTGGTATAGTGTCAGTGTTTCATTAACACAAAATGAAATGTGAACATTTTTGTACATTTCCCTTGAAAATGTATGCATGAGTTTATAAAGGAAAAAATGCCATAAAGTTTTGGTAAAAATGAGGTCCATTAGAAGAATATAATAATAAGAATGATATTTTAGATGATGGCAAGGGTGGAGGTGCAGTGAAGTTCGCCGTCAGCAATACCACAGAATACCAGGCAAAGTAGATGCAGGGCAGAGCTCCAAATCTCCGAACCAAAGAGATAGGAATATTTTAAAACTTTTAAGGCTTATAGATTGTGGAACTTGAAGCAGAAGTAAAAAGTCATGTACTTTTGAATCTGCTGGGTTGGGTTCTGAGGCCTGGAGCTGACACCTTGTGTGAGACCAAACAGCAAGATCAAGCAGGGGAGCACAAATACCACGTAAAAATGCTATGGGAACCTTGGAGCAAAGGTGGACAATACACTTTGTCAGTTTTGCTTTGTTCTGATTTTCTTTTTTCTTTTTCTTTTTCTTTCTTTTATTTTTTTTTTTTTGGTATCTGGTCACTGGGGAGCCGACAGTTTGCCCACCTCCATTCTGGTGACTAAAGGGGGAGCCTGAGCCAGTGGATATCCCCAACCCTCACCACTGGTGGGTTCTTCTGCCACGCATGCACACAGATACTCAGACCAAGAGCAGGCCCTGAACACTTTTGTTTTGTTTTTTAATACAGGAAAGAGCAGGGCTGTAGAGAGAGAAAGAGAGTTTAAAAACAAAACAGGCTGAAGATTAAATTAAAGCCTGAGGTATAGCATAACAACCAACACTGGCATCTTGAAATCTCTCAGGCAGTTTTGAAAGCAAGAAGCTGAATAGAGGACATTAAAGTTATACTGACATTAGGCAACATATTTTCTTCTCTCCCTCCTCTCCCTTTCTCTGAGGTTATAGATTGCAGTATTCAGTCTAGTTTTTATTATTGCTGGTGTTTTTGTTTCTTTGTTTGTTTTTCTCTCTTTCCCCCCCCCACTAGTGCTTATTTGCTGATATATGCTCCCCCTTCTACATTTGGAGGATTCTTTCTCTCCATATATTACACAAGAAGAGTCAGAAACTGCTGCAATATAACCAAGCTACAATCACACTCTATAATACACCAAAACTCAGGCAAGAACCATTGCCAACTGCCATATACCAAGGAAACAGAAAACACCTTTGAAAGTTACTCTAAGTTAAGCTATAAGAAGAGTGAAAAGGGAAGCCCACATCCCAATCACATTTTCCTGGAAGCAATCAGAAAGCATAAAAAAATACCAAAACACATACTCTGTTAAGTATTAAGACATAAACACTAAATATTTCCAGAAGCAAAAGCAGATGATCATATCAGCACATGTCCAGAAACAAGATAAAATGTCTGAGACAAATGACATAGGGACAGACCTGGACTCCATTCTGGAAGGAGGGCAGGCCTTGAAAATGCCTAAGAAGGAATTCAGGAAAATGGTTATAAAATCTTTCAGAACACTTTAAAATGGAGTTGAGAGAAATAAGGAACAAGTCAGGAAAGCACTACAGGACCAATCAAATAAGAGAGATGCAGCATTGGAAACAATTCAAAACCTACAGAGAGAGGTTCAAAGGATTAATAACAGGATTTCCGAAATAGACAATGCTCTGAAATGGCAAAGGAGTAGAATAGATGAGATGGAAGGCAAAACCAGTGAGCTAGAAGACAAATCTCTTAATGTCAATAAGATAGAAGAACAACACAAAATAGGATTTACAAAATCCGAAGAAGGTCTAAGATTCATGTTGGACAACATGAAGAGGAATAATTTAAAAATTGTCAGCATACCAGAACAAGGAGAAACACACAAGTCCACAGAGGAAATAGTTGAAGAACTGCTGGAAGAAAATTTCTCTAACATCCTGAAAAGTGAAACGATAAACATTCAAGAAGCTCAACAAAATCCAGGAAGGATAGATCCCAAAGAAAATCACCAAGACAGATCATTTTCAAGCTCTCCAAAATCAAAAATAAGGAGAGAATCCTGAAAGCTGCCAGGGAAAACAGAAGTGTCAAATACAAAGGGAAACAAGTCAAATTAAGATTTGGATCTCTCAGCAAAAACCATGCAAGCAAGAAGGCAATGGGGAGACTTATATAAAACCCTGAAAGAAAAACATTGCCAACCAAGAATTCTTTATGCAACAAAGCTATCAATCAGATACGATGGTGTAATCAAAACATTCCAGGATAAACAGAAGCTAAGGGATTTTGACAAAGCTAAACCTGCACTACAAAAAAATCCTTAATGGAGTTTTGTGGACTGAGAACCAATAAGAACAGACAACAACCAGAGACTGACATACGTGGCAGCACCTCACAGAATTAAGTAGACAGAAGGAATTGTTGAGAACAGAAAAAAAACTATCAGAACAAACTCATAGAATCTGGAAGGTCTGTCTATGATCAAAACAGGTATAATGTAAAAGAAGGTAAACACATAGGAACAGAGATTCAGATGGTAAGAAGGTAAGGTAGATTACAGGATAAAATAGACTGCACTAAATGGAGAGAAAAGTTAATGGACTATAAAGCAACCTCAAAGAAAATTAACACTTCACAACATACCAAGAAAATGAAAATCCAAGAAGAACATGGAAACATTAAAACTAAGAGGAAACTCACAAGGCAGAACACAAAAATCATGAACTCAACAAAGGAAGACACACAGGACAAAGAAAGAGCAACACGACAAAACAACAACAACAACAACAACAACAAACAAAAACAAAAAAAGCAAACATAATCCATACCTATCCATACCTGTCCATAATTACACTGAATGTAAACCGATTAAAGGCACCTGTTAAAAGATAGAGGGTGGTAGAATGGATACAAAACAAGATCCTTCAATATGCTGTCTGCAAGAGACACATCTCACACACAGAGGCAAACACAGATTAAAACTAAAAGGATGGAAAAGACATATATCAAGCTAATTCCAATAACAAATGAACAGGAGTAGCAGCATTAATCTCTGAAAAAATAAACTTTTAGGAAAAAACAGCATAATAGATAAAGATGGACATTATGACATGATTATGGGGAAATTGAACAAGATTAAATAACCATAATAAATATCTATGCTCCCAAGGAAAAGCTCCAAAATTTATAAAGCAATCTCTAATAGATTTCAAGAAAGAAATAGATGATTCTATAATAATAGTGGATGATTTTAATACACAGCTCTCAGAAATGGACAGAAAAACCAGAGAGAAACTTGGCAAAGACACAGAAGAACTAAACAACACAATCAGCCAACTGGACCTCATAGATGTGTACACAGCATTCAACCCAACAACTGACCCATACACATTCCTCTCAAGTGCACATGGAACATTCTCCAGAATAGACCATGTTTTAGGCCACAAAAAAAATCTACATAAATTTACAAATATCAAAATACTACAAAGCATCTTCTCAGACCACAATGATATGAAATTAGAAATCAACAATAGGAAGACCAAGGAAATCAAGTCAAATACATGGAAACTGAATAACACCCTACTGAAAAGTGACTGGGTAGTAGAATAAATTAAACGTGAATTCACAAAGTTCCTAGAAACAAATAAGAACAAAAACACAACATACCAAAATCTTTGGGACATGGCGAAAATAGTGTTGAGAGGACAATTTATTGCAATAAACACACACATTCAAAAGTAAGAAAGAACCTAAACTAACACGTTAACACAGCATCTACAACAATTAGAAACAGACCAACAGAGGGAACCTACAGCCATCCAAAGAAAAGAAACAGTAAAGATTAGAGCACAAATAAATAAGATAGAAAACAGAAAAACTATAGAAACAA
>NW_006408998.1:877902-883560 GCF_000296735.1 Chrysochloris asiatica | reverse complement strand
GACCAGCCTGGAGCAGCTAGAAGAACAGAAGATACTTCTTGAAAAACAGACCTAGAGGAAAATTACAAAACAATAGAGGCAGACTGACTGTTACTACAAAAACAAGCAAGTTGCTTGCCCAGGGGACATCATGGCAAGTGGTCGGGTCCCCTCTTTCAAGACTAAGACTCGACGGGAATAAACCCTCTGATTGGCGACCACACTCTACACCAATAAGGGTAAGTGAGGGAAAAACAACAATGAAACGGCAAGCTAAGCCCTACAATGTGCAATAAACTCCTGTGAACCCAGGTGGAGACCTCGTCGGCCAGTAGTGTGGCAAGACCTGGGGACTCTTGGGCCCAGAGTCAGTTACATAGCCACAAAGGACTAGAGTGGAGACTGAAGCGTCCAGATGATAAGAAGAGAGGAGATATACACAAGAACACTCACACTCGCAGATAATACCCATTTGACGTGGCTTCAATGTCTGGATGATCAGAGCTCAACTAGAAGAGGGAAAAAAGAGTAACCTGATACAATTTGATGAACTTGACCTACACCTATGGAAGGAGTAACTCAAAAGAGGAAACAAATCCTTATAGCAAGAATCATTCCCACCCCCTCCACACACAGAGTAGACAGGAATGGGCAACTTGGACATTGGCTACCCATAATGGGGTAGAGGGCTTTCAAAGGTAAGAAGTGACTGGCTTACAAGCTTTCAAGAGGGAACCTAGATCCAGAGGGTATGGAGGAAGGTAGAATCCCCACTGAGTGGTATCCAATCTGTCTATGCAGCGCTGATGAATTGAAATGCAGATAGGTCTCTTGTGATACAATAGTGAATAATTGTTATCAGGACTGATTGTGAGGGTTGAAAATACAAAGGTAGATGTTGTATAGCAAGGAGGAGAGTGATTAACATTTTAGTCTAGGAGTGGAAGTGCCTAGGACCATCAATGGAGAAGAGCGGAGAGCGGGACCCTACCCAGAGAAGCAGTGATACCTTAGATGGAGGCAGAGACAATGACGTGGAGAGATGGAGTAGCTGGGGACTTTAGACACAGAGAGGGAGAGGGACTGTGTGCTGACCACCACGGGGCAGGCTTATAGTGTATAGCCTTTGGTTAGTTGATGATGCATGGAGGGGATTGTAATCATAGCAAGGAAATGCTATATGTTAGGATGAATGGAAAACTAAAGTTTTTCCATGTAAACTATCACATAATTCACAATAAGACATTTAAAATAAACAATTAAATAAATAAGAAAAGCGTAAGACCAAAATGGATGTCAGAAGAGACCCTGAAACTTGTTCTCCAGTAAGAGATGCTAAATCAAATGGAAGAAGTAAGGAAGTACAAGAAGAGCTAAGCAGAAATTTCAAAGGTCAACTAGGAAGATAAGTCAAATATTACAAGAAAATATGCAAAGAACTGAAGTGAGAAAACCAAAAGAGAATACTCAGCATTTCTCAGGCTGAGGAAACTGAAGAACAAAAATCACGCATCAAGTTTTGGTATTAAATGATTCTATAGTGGTAATGAGTCCAGCTGCCAACCTCAAGGTCAGCAGTTTGAAACTACCAGCGGTTTCTCGGGAGAAAGATTAGGCGTTCTGCTCCTGTAAAGATTTATAGCCTAGGACATCCTGTGCAGGGACACAATGAGTCAGAACCAACTCCACAGTACTTAACAACAAGAACAACATGGACAAATTATTGCATGATATAGAAAGCATCAAAAGAAGATCAAAGAGCTTGGTAGGTGGGGATGGGCAGATAATGCACATACTCAGAGTACTGCGAACATCAACATCCAACAATCCTCGGTGGTTCGGGTAATGCTTCAGAATCTGCCAGCATTCTGGGTACCTTCCCATCCTCTCAGCGGGGAGGCAGCACTAGGCAAGTTAAAGGCTGAGAGAGCTTCTGGCAGTCCCTAGTGAATCTGGTCCACCGCTAGTGAATCTGATCCTCCATTAGAGAATCCGGTCTGCCTTTACTGAATCCGGTCGACCCTTAGTGAATCCCGTTCGCCCTTAGTGAATCCAGTCCACCCTTAGTGAATCAGGCCCTTTAACCTCTCGTGGTAGATGTCCACTTGGTCAATCCTCACCAAGCTCCTGGGCATGTCAACAGAAAATCACCTGAAACTTTTGATTATGGAAGTAGCTTGATTCCTCTGCCAACTAACAGTATAAAGTGAAGAATCATGGATATAAATATATTTTTATTCAGATAAATAAATAAATATAGTTTTACTTGTATTCAAAAAAGATGAAAAGGACCGAGTTACTTTAAAAAAAAAAAAAAAAAAAAAAGCCAAATTAATAACTGCACACTACTGAGTAAAATCAATATGAACATAATTTTAGCCCTTTTAAAGTTGACAAGTTCTGCATTTCTGCTGTTTCAATTGTACTGCTACAAGTACTATTTGTCAGCAAAGAATAGAGCTGGTTTATCAAAATCCAAACGAAATTGAATTGGATTTGATAGCACACAGTAGCATGCAGGTAAAAAATGTACTATGCTAACATCCAGCCAAAATGTACTAGTATTCCTAGTTCATCCATTGATTCCAGAAATGGCTAGTAAAAACTTTGAACAAATCAAAACTACTTCCTTTGGCATCACTTCAGATTGCAACTTTTTCTGTGTTCCAAAAGACTATCGCATTTGTACTCCAGAATCACCTCTGAAAGAATGAGGAAGGCTGGTTTCAGATAGTTGAGAATATGGGATTTCAGTGCCTGAAGATTCAAAGAAAAGTTATTGGTTAGGTGGAATAAATTCACTTTTTGGAACTGAAATCCACCTGCCCTATATCTACAAATTGACTAATCATGCCATCCAGTTGGTGGTCTCTCATGCAATGAGTGGCAACTACCTCTGACATGGCCATCCACGACTCAAGGGACATATTGACAGAAAACATGTTCCTTTTTGAAAGACACAGTTTGTTTGCTATCCTAGAGTTTTTGACAGGGCAGACTTAAAACAGGCTACCACTGATGGATTAGAAGTTCAAATTCCAAAAAATCCAGTGCACTTTCTAGAAGAAATACCACACTTTAGATTTATTCAGTGTTGGTATAAAGAAGTTCGAACATTCTTTCGGCAATACCTCAAGGATAACACTGTCAAAACTATGGTCTTTTTGAAGAGTGCAAAGGAATTGTTGCAACTGGCAGCCAAAATATTAAAGAACTTGGGAGTACAATTCTGGTTGAGCAGTGGCATTTGTCTGAAATGGTATCAGCAGTGCACCATTATCCTTATAGAAAATATGTCGACCTAGGGATTTGTATACAAATCTGATATTACCACAACATTTCAGGATGCAGGACTGCCACTCAAACAAAAATTTGGGAAGAAGACAAGTTAGAACTATCTTTTCAGGGGAAAGCTGATGTAAAAATTGACATTGATTTCTTCTGTCAAGAGACTGACCATATGTGGAATGGAGGCACTTAGGCCAAAACAGAAAATACATTTAAATACCTGTTTCACCAGTTTACACTGTGGTGGACTGAATTTGTAGACGTTAAGGTACATATATACCTTCTGAAACCATTGAATACATTGACGCCAACTATGGTAAGACCTGGGAAATTCCTGTGAAGATGTGAGACAGTATTCTCTCCTCAATGTGCAGCCCAATGGAATCTGACCTATTTCTGAGTGAGTTGAAGTTATCCAGTTATACTGAAACACCAGATTGAAAAAGGGGAATTCCTTTCCCGAAAAAGACAGTTAACTATTTAAAGAGGACATAGATATTTATCAAAAATAAGTGAGAGCCAAAGAAAAATGACAAGCATGAAGACACAGAAAAAGCACTAATTCCTGAACCATTTGACTTATTTTCTCATTCAGCATTTACTGAGGAAGTTTCTGTGTGCCAGGATCATTGCTAGGTTACAGTAACAAAAGAGATGAATGAACGTTGGCTGCCTCATCTCTCTTCCCTTTGGTAGACACTTTCACTTTCTTTGAAGGACACACTCTCACCTTTTGAAAAACTCAGACAGAATATGAATAAGTTCTATTCACAATGTGGTATGTAAGGATCTTTAAGGAGTTTGATAATATTTCGATTGGAACATGAACTTACCAGACAAATCTAAGGAAGGATAGACATGCTAAAAGAGTAACATATTCTTATTCTGACCATAGAATAATTGATGCATTTGAGTTATGGTGTTGGAGGAGAATATTGAAAGTAACATGGATTGCTAAAAGAACTAGATCTGTGTTGGATGAAGTTCAGCCAGAGTGCTCCTTGGAAGCCAGGATGGCCAGACTTATTCTCTCATATTTTGGACATATTGTCAAGAGGGACCAGTCACTAGAGAAGGATATTATGTTTGGTAAAGTGGAAGGTCAGAGAAAAAGAGAAAGACCCCCAGCAAGATGGATTGGCAGAGTGGCAACATCCTTGGGCTCAGGTGCAGCAAGGAGTATGAGTTTGGCCCAGGACCAGGCAGTGTTTCTTTCTGTTGTGCATAGGGTTACTATGAGTCCATACTTACTTTGTGGCACCTAACAACAACAACAACAAGAATACTTCCTATTCTAACTATTTAAACTGGTGTGTTAGTGCTTGCTACTTTTAGGATTATTGAGTCTGATTTAATATTTAAGTGATCTGTCTTTAGATGACATCAAGAACAGATGCTAGCAAATTAATTTTACAAGCATTCTGATGTGAAGTTTATTTACAGTATTGGACATTATTCTAGAAGAAAATATGAGGGATTATTTACAACCTGCTGTTGTTGTTGTTGTTGTTGTCAGGTGCCATTGAGTCAGAACTAACTCATAGCGACCCCATGCACAGCAGAACGAAACAATGTCCCATCCTGGGCCAACCTCACTATCGCTGCCACACTTGAGTCCATCAATGATGCCACCTGATCAATACATCTCGTTAGGGGTCTTCCTCTTTTTCTCCTACCCTCCACCCTACCCATCATGACATCCTTCTCCAGCGAGTGTTCCCTCTGGACAATATATCCAAAGTATAAGAGACGAAGCTTAGCCATCCTGGCCTCCAAGGAGCACTCTGGCTGCACTTCTTCCAAAACAGATCTATTGGTTCTTTTGGGAGCCCATGGCACTTTTAGTATTCTCCTCCAATAACACAACTCAAAGGCATCAATTCTTCTATGATCTTCCTTATAACCATAATAAATATCTACACTCCCAATGAAAAAGCACCAAGTTATATGAAGCAAACCTTACTAGAACTGAAGAAAGAATTAGATAAATCTACAATTGTAGTGGGAGATTTTAATTCACCACTTTCAAAATGGGACAGAATCACCAGAAAGAAATTTGACAAAGTTACAGAAAAACTAAACAGCACTGTCAATTAACTTGACCTCATAGATGTTTATGCAGCATCCAACCCAACAATAGCACAATATACTTTCTTCTCCAGTGCACATGGAACATTCTTCGGAACTGACCATGTGTTAGGTCACAAAGCAAGCCCCAATAAATTTACAAACATCAAAATACTACAGAGCATCTTTTCAGACCACAATGCTATAAAACTAGAAATCAACAACAATAAGACTAAGGAAATAAACTCAAATACATGCAAACTGAACAACACCTTACTGAAAAAAAGAAAGAAAAAAAATTAAACGTGAATTCATAAAGTTCAT
>NW_006408998.1:870673-876923 GCF_000296735.1 Chrysochloris asiatica | reverse complement strand
ATGCAGAAAAGGCATTTGACAAAATCCAACTTCCATTTCTGATGAAAACACTCAACAAGTAGGGAAATTCCTCAACATAATCAAGAGCATATATACAAAACCAACAGTGTATATCACTATAAATGGAGAGAAATGAAAGCCTTCCCTCTGTGAACGGAAACCAGACAAGGATGCCCTTTGTCACCACTCCTATTCAAGATTGTTTTGGAATTCTTAGCCAGAGCTATATGGAAAGATAGGGAAATTAAAGGCATCCAATTTGGAAAAGAGGAAATCAACCTTTGTCTATTTGCAGACCATATGATCCTGTACATATAAAATCCCAATGACTCAGTAAAAAAGCTACTAGACATTATTGTAAGATTCAACAAAGTGGCAGGGTATAAGATCAACATACAAATATCAGTTGGATTCCTCTATAGTAACAATGACAGCACTGAAAAGTCATTAGGAAAGAAATACCATTTACAATATCCACCCAAAGGATGAAATATTTAGGAATAAACATAACAAGAGAAACAATGGATCTATACAAAGAAAATTACAAAACACTACTACAAGAAACCAAAAGACACTTATAAAAGTGGAAGGACATACCATGTTCCTAGATAAGAAGACTCAACATCATGAAAACTACTGCCAAAAACTACTTCCTGGATAAGAAGACTCAACATTGTCAATACTACTGCCAAAAATTTACACATATGATGCAATCCCAATCCAAATTCATGTGACATTCTTCAAAGACACAGAAAAGACAATTATAAACTTTATATGGAAAGAAAGGGACCCAGGATAAGCAAAGCATTGCTCAAGAAGATGAACAAGTTTGGAATCCTCTCACTCCCCGATTTTAAAATCTACTAAACTGCTATATTGGTCTAAACAACCTGATATAGGTACAATGGTACAGAATCGAGAATCCAAAAATTAACCCATCCACATATAGCCAACTGATTTTTGACAAACTGCCTAGGTATGTTACATGGGGAGGATACAGTCTCCTTAACAGATGGTACTGGCACAACTGAAAAGTGATATGCAAATGATTGAAACAAGACCTTTACCTCATGACTTATACAAAAACTAACTCAGCATGGATTAAAGGCCTAAATGTGAATCCTCAAATTATGAAGGTCTTCAATGAAAAAATAGTGACAAATGTGAGGGCTCTAATACAGGGAATACACAGAACACAAAACATTTTGGAAAGTACACAAACAAAATTAGAAAAAATAGATGAGTGGGACATACTAAAAATTGAAAACTTTTGTGCATCAAAAGACTTCACCAGAAGAGTAAAAAGGAGACCACAGAATAGAAAAAAATATTTTTCAATGACACATCAGACATAGGACTCTTTTCTAAAATATATAGGAAAGTACATATCTACTAGAAAAAGACAAATAACTCAATTTTAAAAAATGGGCACTGGACAGGAACAGACACTTTAACAAAGAAAGCAATCTGGCAGCCAACAAACATATGAAGAAATGTTCACCATCACTAGCCATTGTTGTTATTATGTGCCGTGGAGTCAGTTCCGACTCATAGCAACCCTGTACAGGATTTCCGAAGTTGTAAATCTTTACGGGAGCAGAAAGCCTCATCTTTCTCCTGTGGAACAGCTGGTAGTTTCGAACTGCTGACCCTGACGTTCGCAGCCCAATTCGTAACCACTATGCTACCAGAGCTACAGAGATGCAAATCAAAACAACAATAAGATATCATTTCAAGCCAGCAATAACAGCAAAGATAAAAATTTAGAGAACAGTAAGTGTTGGGGAGGATGTGGAGAGACTGGGATGCTCCTGCATTGCTGGTGGGATTGCAAAATGGTCCAACCTCTCTGGAAAGTAATATGGCACTTCCTCAGAAGGTTGTAAATAGAAATGCCTTATGATACAGTAATTCCTCTACTTGGTATTTACTCACAAGAAATATAAGCCATAACATGAGTAGATATATGCACACCAATGTTCATAGCAGCACTATTTACAATAGCAAAAAGATGGAGACAGCCTAAATGTCCATCAGTTGAAGAACGGATAAACCAACTGAAGTACATATTCACAATGGAATACTATGTTACCTTGAAGAACAACAAGGAAGCTGCAAGCCACCGCATAACATTGATGAACCTTGAGGACATTATGCTGAGTGAAATTAGTCAATCTCAAAAGAGAAATACTGCATAGGACCATTATTGTAAAAGAGTAAGAAAAAGAACCCACATTAAAAGGTGGAAAAACATTATATATATTTACTGATCACCAGGATGTATGGGATGAGAGGAGTGGAGGGAGGGAGCGGAAGACAGAGCACAGGCAAGGATAGCTTCGGTGTGGGATAGCTTGGGTGCGGTATAGCTTGGGTGCAGTGGGGAGCAATACACTATAAGAGAGAGAGGAATGGAAGAACAAGGCTATTGGAAGAACAGTTAGGCAGGTTCACGTGGGCTAAGTCAGACAGAGGTAAATGATGATGTATGCGCAACCTTGGAACAACAGGGCTCTGGGATACAGGGATTGAGGCACAGTTTGAAGGGGTATAAAGAATAATAGTGTTAAGATGCTTGGCTGTCTTTTGAAACTTGGTTTCCCTTGCCTACCCTTATAAAATAGACACTTGGTGGGGGGGTAGGGGGAGAGAAAGAAATAGCCAGAATCATCACTACAGAAAGATTGTAAGTTTGTTTTCAGCCTATAACTGATTGGAATACCTTAAGGGGGGCTAGAAGTTGCCCAGTGGAAGAGGCTTCCTGTGTAGCCTTTACATTGCACAAGACCATAGGTGGAATCCAGAACCCCATCCAGAACCAACTGAGGTAGTACATTTCCACTCGAAAGGACGAGTAGACCATCTTGGAGTGGCTAGAAGAACAGAAGATACTTCGTGAAAGAAAGGCTGGCAGGAAAAATCTGAAACAATAATGGCTCCTCCCCTAAGTAAAAAGGAGGTGCAGAACGAATCCAGGTGCATTATGACTGGCAAGGCATGCATTACAGCATGCAGGGGGCTCAGTCCAGCATTGCAACCATACTGCCTGTTTAGCCAAGATGTTTACTATGCAGGATATTACGGCCTTCCTGGCTGAGAATGTTTGCAATGCAGGATCTGTCTGATGCCAGTCCTGCATCCACTCTGGTTTCGGGGTGTCTCTTTGTCTCCCTCTTTGTGTCTTTCTGTTATTCTTTCTATATCTTTACAGCCGCCAGATATCCCCACCTCATGAACCAAGTTCCTATGTCGAGGCAGGTCCCTGGCAGGAAGACAATATTGAAAGTACCATTGACTGTTAAAATAACAATCAAATCTGTGTTGGACAACACACAGCCAGAGTGTTCCTTGGAGCCTGGATGACCAGACTTTATCTCATACTTCGGACATACTGTCAAGGAGGTACCAGTTTCTGGAAAAGGAGATCATGTTTGGTAAAATGGAGGATTGGACAAAAAGTGGAAGATACTCCAGGAGATTGATTGCCACGTTGGCAGCAGCAATGGGCTCAGGCATAGCAACAATTGTGAGGTTGGTCCAGGACCAGGCAGTGTTTCATTCTGTTGTGCATAGGGTAGTTGTGAGTCAGTATCAACTCAATAGCACCTAAAAACAACAATTTAAAAACCCACAAGGGATTCCTCAGAATCCACATACATGGTTAGTATGAGTCGTCACTGACGCAAAACTACTAAAACTACTTAACGGCAGCACTTTTCCTAGGTTCATACTTTGTACATTCCATGTTCCAAGTATTAGTGAGCATTTCAGTTGTTATGTCTTATATTGAGTTTTGCCAGATCAATAAAGATCCAAAGGCTTTATTTTATTTTTGCCATTAAGGCCATCTTTACTTTTTTAAAAAGTTATATCTTTAAGGTTTTCCAACCTGAGGGGCTCGATTTCCAGTAGTACATCTGATAATATTCTATTGTTATTTGTAAATTTTTCCTCATTCAATTTTCTAAAGAATAGTGTCTTTTTAGTCTATTTTAGTCTACAAGCACTATAAAAATCTTCCACCATGTGTGACACTGTAAATATTTGAAATTGCCAACACACATTGAAGTTTTTAACATCATAGCCATAGGACAAAGTGACAGCAGATGGAGAATTTATGATGTTAACTTACTTAAAATACTTGAAGGAGATTACATTAGAATATACCACTGAGTTACTGTCTTTACACTGTAATATATTTTATTTGGAGTCCTGGTGTGGTGATTTAGGATAAGTACTCAACTGCAAGGTCAGTTTTGAACCATGAAGTCTGTGGTTCAAACACACCCGTCACACCTTAGGAACCTCTGAATTTACTGTCTTTACTCTGTACTATATTTTATTTGGAGTGTTGTTGTGGTGCTGTAGGATAAATACTCAACCGCAAGGTCAGTTTGAGCCATAAAGTCTGTGGTTCAAACTCACCAGTAACACCTTAGAAACCCTATACACGGTCTCCATGGGTTGGAACTGACTTATTGGCACTTAGCGATAACAACAACATATTTTATTTAAAGTGTCTCCAAGACTTTAAGCTTGAGGGAATTAGGTATGTAGCTTGTACTTATTGCACAACCCAACATGAAAATGTTTGCAACCAGAATTGTGTGCATTCCTACAAGTGGATTTTCTTTCTCTATTACTTCATTCCTTCTTTGAATAGAGAACATTCATGCCTTAGAATTTGCATTTTGTCTGACTTGCAACTGCATTTTTTGTCATCTCATTGTCTGTATTTAGGTGTTTCAAGATAGATTATGTATGAATAAGATATTTCCTCACCTCTGCCCTCTATCTCCTACAGACACACACACACACACACACACACAAATAAAATTTCAGAAACAAATCCATACATATATAGCCTAAATATTTTTTGGTGAAGATGCAAAATCCATTAAGTAGGGAAAGAATACTTTCTTCAGTAAATGGTGTTGGACCAACATGATCACCACATGCAAAATAATGTACTCATATATGTCTCAGACCATACATGAAAATTCATTTATAATTTATCCGTGACCTAAATATAAAATATAAATGTATTTTAAAAATGGAGTCCTGGTGTAGCTCTGTGGGTTAAAGCACCACACTTCAAAGCTGTTTGAACTGCAAGGTCAGCAGTTCAAGCTCACTAACTGCTCCTCAGAAACCCTATGTAGCATCGCTGTGGGTTGGAATAGACTCAACGGCACTTAACAACAACAGCAACAAATATAAAATTGAGAACAATGAAGCTCTTAGAAGAAAACAATAAGGATTTTTAAAAGATCGTGATTTTTACGTAGATTTCTTGGATTAGACACCAAAATCACTATTAACAACAAAGTAGAATATTTGGACTATACTTTGTTGTTATTTTTTCATGATCAGCATGAAAATGTTATGCACACCAAATAATTACATGAAGAAAACTAAAAGAAAATTTCAAAGTGGGAGGAAAAGTTTGTGGAAACATTTATCTGAGAAGGGTTTGCTATTCACTACCAGCCATTCTGTGGTGAAAGGTGAGATTATCTGCTCCTGTAAAGATTTACAGCCTCAAATACCCTTTACAGGGTCACTATGAGTCAGAACAGACTCCACAGCACATAACCCAGTCAGTGATCCTTTATAATAATAAGTCTTTAATTAAGAACTCTGTATTTTTTGATTTATACTAGATTAAAACAAAAGTTTTGGCATCCTTGAGTTATTCAAATTGTATCTCTTTTAAATGTTCTTTGAGTTTGGTAAACAAAAAAAAAGTTTGAAGGGGCAAGATCAGGGGTATAGGAAAGTTGGGTCAAGTTTCCCAATAAACTCATAGGAAAGCCCTTGCAAGCATTGAATAACGATCCAGAGAATTTTCATTATTGGAAGAAAAAACCCTTCAGAGCAATTTCGTTGGACTTTTTTTATCACCAATGCAGTTTTCAATGTTCTTAAAATGTATTCCCAGTAAACCACCATGATCATCGTATCTTTCTAGAAAAATTATCATAATTAACCTTTTGGAATTAAAATAAACATCCCAGTTTCCATAATTTTCATAGGTGACATCTCTGTCTTGAATATAATTCGATTATCATACCCCTTTGAAGCCAAATGCTGTAGTTGGACATTTCTTTGAAGTCATGCTAATGAGACTAAGGAAGGAAGGAAGGTACTGAAGAAAGAAGTCCAACGTGCATTGAAGGAATTGGCAAAGAACAAGGCACCAGGAATTGACGGAACAAAAATTGAAATCTTTCAAGAAAGTGAGGCTGCA
>NW_006408998.1:867981-869688 GCF_000296735.1 Chrysochloris asiatica | reverse complement strand
ACAGTGAATAAGGAAGGCCATAGAAGAATTGATTACTTTGAGTTATGGTGTTGGAGGATAATATTGAAAGTGCCATGGGCTGCCAAAAGAACCAATAGATTCGTTTTGGAAGAAGTGAAGCCAGAGTGTTCCTTAGAGGCCATGATAGCCAAACTTTGTCTCTCATACTTTGGACATATTGTCAGAAGGGACCATTTGCTGGAGAAGGATATCATGTTTGGTAAGGTGGAGGGTCAGAGAGAAAGAAGAAGACCTCCAACGAGATGGATTGGCCGAGTGGCAGCATTGATGGACTCAAGCATTGCAACACTAGTGTGGTTGGCCCAGGATCGGGCAGTGTTTCGTTCTGCTGTGCATAAGGTTGCTATGGGTCGGTACGAACTTGATGGCACCTAACAACAACAACAATGAGACTAAGACAAACACATACTGAGAGAACTTGTCTGTAGCCATTTACTGAACATAGAGACATATTTAAAGATATTTCGTTTGGAATAAACCTGTGTATGGTACTAGAACTGGAAGTCTAGTAGCAATACTTTTTAAATTACCATCCTATGATATGAGAGGGTGTCAAAAATTGATGGATAGATTGAAGTAAAAGCTAATGATGTTTTTCAGGAATTGTATGTTAATGTATTAATGTTAAGTGCCATTGAATCTGTTCTGATTCATAGTTACCCCATATTGAGTTTACAAGGAGCAGCTGACAGTTTTGAACCACTGAGCTTGTAATTCCAGTTAAGTGACACACAAGGATTCCAAGAATTGTATATATGGACTCCTAGTGTAATGCTGCAGACTCAGAATTGAACTGTGAATTACAGCATCAGTAATTCAAATCCACCAGTTGATCCTCCTAAACCCTATACAGAATCGCTGTGAGTTAGAGACAACTCAACAGCACTTAACTACTATATATATGTAAATTATTTCACATATATAAATTCTCCTTTTGTTCAACAACAAAAAGGCAAATTCTTATTTAACAATGGAAAACAATCTTAAATAGACATTTCTCCAAAGGAGATATTAACTGAATAGTTGCTTTTGAGTTAAATCTAATTTAGGGCAATCTTACGTATATCACAGAACTGTGCTCTATAGAGTTTTCAATGGCTGATATTTTTAGATGTATATTCGCATCTATGTGTAGACTCCAACCAGAACATAATATCTAAAATACAATCCAGGGGTTCAATAACGGATTCAGAAATGACCAATAAACAGACGAAAATATATTCACCAACATTACTCATTACCACTACAAATAAAAACCATCTCAAACCATTTGCGGTGATGTTATTAAGAAAAACAAAATAAAAGAAGTGTTGGTGTTGATGTGTAGAAAATGTAACCCTCTTGCATTCCTTGTGAGAATGCTATCTGGAAAACAGCTTGGCAGTTCTTTAAAAAATTAAAGCATTGAATTGTAGCATAACCTTTCAATACCTTTCTTAAGAACCCAAAAGCCTTAAAGGGATAGAATTAAATGATAGTTGTATATTAATGTTCATTGCAAAATTATTCACAGCAACTAAAATATTGATGCTGTTGTTAGGTGCCATCGAGTTGGCAATGACTCATAGTGACCCTGTGCATAGCAGAATGAAACACTGCCTGATCCTGGGCCAACCTCACTACTGTTGCCATGCTTGTGTCCATCAATGCTGACACTTGGCCAATCCATCTTGTTGGGGATTTTCC
>NW_006408998.1:863988-866794 GCF_000296735.1 Chrysochloris asiatica | reverse complement strand
AGATGAGTGAGTGCCTCCTGTGCTGCCTCACTTTCTTGAAAGATTTCAATTTTTATTCCATCAGTTCCTGGTGCCTTGTTCTTTTCCTATTCCTTCAATGCACCTTGGACGTCCTCTTTCAATATCATTAGCTCTTGATCCTATGCTACCTCTTGGAAAAGGTTGAACATTAACAATTTCCTTTTGGTACAGTGACTCCGTGTATTCCTTCCATCTTCTCTTGATGCTCTCTGCATCATTAAAAAATTTCCCCAGTGAATCTTTCTATAACGAAAGTCAAGGCTTGACTTTTTTCTTCAGTTCCCCAGCTTGAGAAATGCTGAGTGTGTGCTTCCTTTTTTGGTTTTCTGATTCCAGATCTTTGCACATTTTGTTGTAACATTTGGTTTCATATCCTCGAGCTGACCTTTGAAATTTTCTGTTCATCTCTTGGACCTCCTCATTTCTTCCATTTGCTTTAGCATCTCTATGCTGGAGAGCAAGTTTCAGTGTCTCTTCTGATGTCAATTTTGACCATTTCATTCTTTTCTTGTCAATGACTTTTTGCTTTCTTCTTGTATGATGTTCTTAATGTTATTCCACAAGTCTTCTGGTCTTCAGTCTTTAGTGTTTAATGTATCAAAGCTGTTCTTCAGATGATCTCTAAATTGAGGTTGGATATATTCAAGGTCATATTTTGTCTCTTGTGGACTTGTTTCCTTTTCTTTAGCTTCAGTTTGAATCTGCATATGTGTAATTGATGGTCTGTTCCACAGTCTGCCTTGTTTTCTGGCCTTGTTTTGACTGATGATATAGAGCGTTTTCATCGTCTATTTCCACAGATGTAGTCAATTTGATATCTACGTATTCCATCTGGTGAGGTCCATGTGTATAGTCTTCTGTTATGCTGTGTAAAGAAGGTATTTAAAATTAACAAATCATTGATTTTGCAGAATTCTATCATGCATTCTCCAGCATCATTTCTATCACCAAGGCCATATTTTCCAACTACTGATCCTTCCTCTTTGCTCCCAATCTTTGCATTCTAATCATCAGAAATGATCAATACATCCTGATTGCATGTTTGAACAATTTCAGATTGAAGTAGTTGATAGAATTCTTCTATTTCATCCTCACTGGCTTTAGTGCTTGGTGCATAAATTTAAATAATAGTGGTATTAACTGGACTTCACTGTAGATGCATGGATATTATCCTTTCACAGACAGCATTGTGCCTCATGACTAATCTGTACATGTTCTTTTTGACAGTGAATGAAACACCATTCCTCTTAAATTTGTTATTTTTGGCATAGTAAACCATGTGGTCATCAGATTCAAACTGGCCAATACCAGTCCATTTCAGTTCACTAATGCCTAAGATATTGAAGTTTATGCATTCTATTTCATTATTGACACTTCCAGTTTTCCCAGGTTCATATTTTGTACATTCCATGTTCCGATTATCAGTGGATGTTTATAGCTGTTTCTCTTTATTTTGAGTTGTGCCCCATCAGCAAGCGAAGGTCCCACTGGCTTTTCTCCCCCAGGTTTTACTCCATTTGCATCATCATGGTCAACTCGACTTTGAGGAGACAGCTCTTCTCCAGTTTCATTTTGAGTGTCTTCCAACCTGAGGGGCTCATTTTCTGGAACTATATCCGACAGTGTTTCTCTGCTATTCATAAGGTTTTCAGAGACTAAATGTTTGGAAGTAGTTTGCTACTCCTTCTTCCTAGTCTGTTTTAGTTTGGAAGCACATCTGAAACCTGTCCACCATCGGTGACCCTGCTGATATTTAAAATACCAGTGGCATAATTTTCAGAATCACATCAACTCACAAGCTACCTTAGCATGACAAACTGACAGATAAGTGGTGGAACTAAAATATAATTGCTGTGAATTACTCAAATGTCTATCAACAACTAAATGGATGTATATTTTGTTGTTAAGTGAGTTAGTTCCGACTCCTAGAGATCCTGTATAGGGTTCCTATGAAAGAGATGGTGGGTTTGAATGTTGATCTTGTGGTTCGCAATCTGTTGCTCATCCTACAGTGCCATACCAGGAAACCAAATGGACATGTATGTTTTGGTGTATGTATTCAATGGAATATGATTGTTGTTTCTAAGTGCTATCTAGTCAATTCTGACTCATAGCCAACCTATATAGGGTTGCCAAGGAATGGCTGGTGGGTTTCCAGTGGTTATCCTATACCTCCATACCAGGACATCATTATAATGCTAATAATTGACAAAGACAAATTAAATTTTGATATATGTTATGATGTGGAAAAATCTTAGAAACTTTATTGTGAATAAACCGAGTCAGTCATCAAATAACAGATATTACAGAATTCTACTTAAATGTACAACCTACATTAAAAGTGTTCAGAACTTAGATTAGCCTTTCAAGTATGTGGATCATGACAAGCTATAGATAACATTGTGGAGAATGAGTATTCCAGAACACTTAACTATGCTCATAAGACTCCTGTACATAGACCAAGAGGCAATTGCTCAAACAGAAAAAAGGAACACTAAATTGTTTAAAATTAGGAAAGGTGTGCATCAGGGTTGTATTTTTCACCATTCTGGTTCAATATGTGTGCTGAGCAAATAATTTGAAAAGCTGGATTATATGAAGAAAAACATGGCATCAGGATTGGAAGAAGACTCATTATCAACCTGTGATATGCAGATAATACAATCTTGTTTGATAAAAGTTGAAGAGGACTTAAAATACTTACTGATGATTAGAGACCACAGCCTTCAGTATGGGTTGATTTCTATTTAAAGCAAACCTATATAACAATTCCAAGACTGTAAAT
>NW_006408998.1:853094-861718 GCF_000296735.1 Chrysochloris asiatica | reverse complement strand
GAATTGTGGTGTTGGAGGAGAATACTAAAAGTGTCATGAACTGTCAAAAGAACCAATAGATCTGTTTTGGAAGAACTGTAGCCAGAGTGCTCCTTGGAGGCCAAGATGGCTAAACTTTGTCTCTCATACTTTGGACATATTGTCAGGAGGGAACAGTAGCTGGAGAAGGATGTCATGTTGGGTAAGATGGAGGGTCAGAAAAAGAGAGTAAGACCCCAACGAAATGGATCAGCCAGGTGGCATCATTGTTGGCGTCAAGTGTGGCAGAGGTAGTGAGGTTGGCCCAGAATCAGAGATTGTTTCATTCTGCTGTGCATGGGATCACTATGTGGTGGCTCTGACTCAATGGCACCTGAAAACAACAACCTTTGAGTCCTGGTGTGGTGTTGTGGGTTAATGCACTGGACTCCAATTTGAGTTTGAACTGCAATGTCAGCATTTCAACCCACTAGTTGTTGTTGTTAGGTGCCATTGGGTCAGTACTGACTCCTAGAGATCTTACGCACATCAGAACGAAACACTGACCGATCCTGAGCCAACCTCACTATTGTTGCCACACTTGAGTCCATTGATGCTGCCACTTTGCCAATCCATCTCATTGGGGGTCTTCCTCTTTTTCTCTGACCCTTCACCTTACCAAGCATGATATCCTTCTTGAGCAACTGGTTCCTCCTGGCAATATGTCCAAAGTATGAGAGTTTGGTCATCCTGATTTCTCAGGAGCACTTGGGCTGCAGTTCTTCCAAAACAGATCTGTTGGTCACTATGGGTTAAACTGACTCAATGGCACTTAACAACAATAAGTATCACCTTGCTCTGTTAAAAAAACTGCTTCTTGGTCAATGTGCACATTCCTCATGAGCACAATTAAGTTTTCTGAAATAGTCATTGTTCGAAATGGTATCCATAGTTTGTTATAATCCAGCCAGTCAGACGCCTTTGTATCATCAATGTGAACACTGCTGACCTGCTGTTCTCTGCTTTTACCAAGATCCTCTAGACATAAACAATAATATCACTAGTTCCACATCCTAGGCTACAACCTGCTTGAATTTCTGGCAGCTCTATGTTGATATGCTGTTTTGAATGTTTTTGAATTATCTTTACTTGCTTGAAATATTAGTGATGCTGTTAGTTGATTTTCAAATTCTCTTGATTCTCTTTACTTTGAAATAGGCAGTTATTCTTTAAAGGGATAAAATATAAATTTATATCCGCCAGCAGTATATCAATTATCAACATCCTCAAATTCATCAAAGGTTGTTTTACAATATATATTGATTTCAGGGAATTGACATCATTAACATTTCCATTTCTACCAACATTGATAATTTGCTATATTCTTTTTCTAGTATATATATGAGATACGTTAATTATTTTACATTTAGATAATTATTCATGGATCATATTTTATAAAACTATTTTATAGCTGGGAGTACAGTAGTTCTAGCGGATAAGCACTAGACTAAGAAACAAAAATTCAGAAATTTGAGGAAATCAACTTCTTCATGAGAGAAAGATAAGGCTTTCTGCTCCTGCAAAAACTTAGTCATAATTCTATCATTGTCACTATGAGTCATTACCTACTAAATGGACCTTAACAACAATAACAGCAGTTTTACAGTCATTGTTTTCCCCAATAAGCAGTACATAGTATAAATATACTTGTGTTCTATGCTTTCTGTAAATGCATTTCAAGTTCTTTCTTTACATTGACTTATAATATACACTAAAGTCTATTTTTTATTTGAACTTCAAAAGTAAGTGTTTTAACTTATCTTTACTTTTAGCAAGCAAAGCTGTGTCATATGTGTATTGCAGTTTGTTAATGAAGTTGAGAAAAAAAAATGAAGCCTCAACTTTCAATATTGAAGGACTCCTAGAGTAAAATATTGAATGATGCAGAAAGCATCAATTAAAGATGGAATATATACACAGAGATACTGTATCACACAGAAGTGGATGGTACTCAAACACTTCAAAAGGAAATATATGATCAAGAACCCATTGTACTTAAGAAAGAAATCCAAGCTTCATTGAATGCATTGACCAAAAAACCAAAATAAAACAAAAACATGGTTTCAGGAATTGATGGGATAAAAATTGAAAATTTCCAACCAACTCATGCAGCAATGGAGATGCTTACTCATCTAAGCCAAGAAATCTGGAAGACCACTACATGGATCTAAAGATATCATTGCTGATATCAGAAGAATCTTGAATGATCACAGAGAATAACAGAATTATGTTTATTTGTGCTTTTTGGACTATGGAAAGGCTTTTTACTTTGGAGATCATGAACAGTTATAGATAATATTTCAAATAATTTATATTCTGGAATACTCAGTTGTATCCATAATGAACCTATACATAAACCAAGATTCAGTAATTAGCACAGAACAAAGGGCTATTGAATGATTTAAATGAATGAAAGATGTGAAAAGGACTATGTTCTTTAATCATATTTACTCAACCTGTATGCTGAGAAAATATTCCAATAAGTTATATTGTATGAAGGAAAACAAGACTTCGGTATTGGAGGAATGCTCATTAATAACCTGTGATATGCAAATGACACAACCTTGCTTTCTGAAATCAAAGAGAACTTAAATGATTTGTTGATGAAGATCAAGGACTCCACACTTCAGTATGTATTGCTGCTCAAAGAAAACAAAAATCTCCACAAATGAACAAATAAATAACTGCATGATAAATGCAGAAAAAAATGAAGTTGTCAAAGACTTCACTTTGCTTATATCCACAATCAACACTCATTAGGCAAATCTGCTGCATGAGACCTCTTTAAAGTGTTAACGAGCCAAGATATAAGTTTGAGGAATAAAGAGCACCTGACCCAAGCCACGGTATTTTCAATTGACTCATAAACATGTGAAAGTTGGACAATGAATAAGTAGTAATGTGGAAGAATTAATGCATATGAGTATTGAGGAAGAATGTTGAACGTACCACGGACTTCCATAAGAACAAACTAAATTAAGTAGATAAAAGTATAGCCAGAATGTTCCATAGAAGCTAGGATGGTGAGATATTGTGTCTTTTACTTCAACATATTATAAGCAACAACCAGTCCATGTAAAAGGACTTTATGCTTGGCAAAGGGAAGGGTCATTAAAAAAGAGGAAAACCCCCAACAAGATTCATTTGCAGAGTGTCAGCAACAATGGACTCAAGCATTACAAAAATTGTGAGGAAGGTGTAGGACTGTGCAGTGTTTTGTTTTGTTGTGCATAGGGTCATTTTGAAACAGAACCAAATTGACAGCACCTGACAACAACAATAGGAGTCCTGGTGTGGCCCTGTAGGATAAGCATTGTACTGTTAACCACAAGATTGGCAGTTCAAAGTCATCAACTATTCCTTGGAAACCCTATACAGTATCATTAAGAGTCAGCAACAACTCAACAGCATTTAACAAGAAAAGCAACAATAAGCCTCCCTCCTATATGATGCTACATTTTTCTTCACACAATCCAGTATCAGATAATTTTCTCAGCATGCATATTAAATGTATAATGAAAGAATAAAACCTGATGCAAACATTTTCTAAGCATAATTCAGGCAGTATCCCATGTTCTATTCAAATGACCATCTCTTATTTAATGTACAGGTTCTGCATGTGCTCATTTGTTGTTAGATGTCATTGAGCAATTTCCAATTCATAGGAACACAATACATAGCAGAATAAAATACTGCCCGTCCCTGTAACAATCGTTACACACGAGTCCATTGCTACTGCCACTGTGACAATCCTTCTCATGGGGGATCTTTCTCTTTTTTCTCTATTTCTTACTTCAGCAAGCTTGATGTCCTTCTCCAAGGACTAGTCTCTCCTGCTAACATGTCTGATGTATGAGAGAGTTTGGCTCGCCATCCTGATTTCTAAGAAGTATTCTAATGTGGCACTGTGAAGTCAGAATTGGACTACAACCCACAAGATCTGCTGTTCTAATGCACCAGTTTGCTCCCCAGAAACCCTATCAGGGTTACTATGAATCAGAACCAGCTCAACAACACTTAACAATATCAACAACAACATATATCTAGCAGAACAAGGATTATTAGTGTGGGCATCAAGTGATTCTTGGCTGAAAGCAGAGAATACCTGAAAAATGTTTACATATGTTTTATTGGCTACACAATATGGACATAACAAACTGTGGATAACATTGAAAATAACTGGAATTTAGTACACTTAAATGTGCTCTTGGAATACTGGTGTAATGCTCAAGGATAAGTACTCGACCAGAAGGTCAGTTTGAACAGCAAGGTCAGCAATTCAAACTCACTAGCCACTCCTTGGAAACCCTATACAGGACCACTATGAGTCAGATGCAACTTGATGGGACTTAACAAGAACAACAGTAACTACAACAAATGTGCTTATAGAATAATAAATATTCTTCTTCATATAATCCAGTTTCTTGGATTATTTGCACAACACACCGATTGAGTTTTTTGTCATTGCTGTTACGTGCTGTTGAGTAGGTTCTGACTCATGTTGATCCTGTATAGGGTTTCTGAGCACCCGCTAGTGGGTTTGAAGTGCTGACTTTGTGGTTCACATTCCAGTGGTTAATACAACCCTAGCACACACCTTTCCTGATTTTAAACCATTTTGTGTCCCTTTGTACTGTTTGAACTAGTGCCTCTTGTTCTACATACAGGTTGCTCATGAGCATATTAAATGTTATGGAATACCCTTTGTTCACAATGCTATCCATGCCTGTCATGATCCTCACAAGTGAATGTCTTCACAAAGTCAATAAAGAACAGATAACCAATCAGGATATACCCTAATTTTGAATGCAAATAGCAGTAAATATTTTAAGTTCTCTTCACTTTCAGCAAGCAAGGTTGTATCATCTGCCTATCACAGATTGTTAATGAGTCTTCCTCAAACTCTGATGACATGTTTTTTCATCATATAACCCAGCTTCTCAGATTATTTTCTGTGTGGATACATTGAATGAGTATGGTGAAAGAGTACAATCCTGGCACACACCTATCTTGATTTTAAACCATTCAGTGTCCCTTTATTCTGTTGGAATATCTGCAACTTGGAAAAGTTATTCTTATATGCTTACACTTTATTTTTAAGTCATCATAAACAAATTACAAGTTTATAAATATAACATGAACTGCATTTTTGAAAAGTTCATTTAGAGATGTTTGATATAAAATGTTTAAGATACAATGTTAGATTTTGTTTTGTTTGTATTTTGCTTTAATAAAGAAAGTAGGGATAGCAAGGTGGTTGAGACTTCTAACTTTAAGTTGATGTTTGCTTTAAACTCAAAACCTCTCCTCTCTGTTTGATTTCTACATGCTATCTGTTTTCAAATCACATTAATCTTAAATAACCCCAATAATTTTATTCTTCTTCCTTCACTTTTTGGGGGCTCTGGGGAAAGAAAAACAATTTAATTTTTAATTCCTTGCTTCAAATTTTTATCCATGTATTAACTACTATATAAATTTTGTCCTTAGGATAACAAGATTAAACTTGGACAATGTTACTTTTACTTCACCTGAATTTATTTGGAGAAATACAATTTAGTTATTTTGCTTATAAACATCTAAAGAACTGCCAAACCAGAAAATAGGACTTTTGCTATTAGGATTTTTAAATTAACCTCCCACCAACCACTTTTTCCTTTTAAATCACTTAGCTACTTTTAAGGTAGGTAGGTAAAAACATGGTGTCTACCAAAATATTAAGCAAGAAATCACAAATTTTGCATAAGTTATCTCCCTAGGTTACACTTATTCATGACAAAATACACTGAACATAGCACAATAAACCAGACTAATATCATAGATTACAAAAATTGGTGAAAAACAAAATGAACCTTAAAGTTTGGGAGGGAACTTTTAATAGATTATCTTTGGGCTTATGAAAAAATAGTCCTATACTGCATTTTATGTCTCTTAAAAATAGTGTTTTAGCAGCCTTAACCTTTCCATTACATAAAACTTACCCTAGAATTTACTTTTGAGATACAGTTTACAACCAAATCAATTATATATACACTAGCACTTTAACACAAGGGCAAACTTTAAAAACACATTATTTTTAATCTTTAAAATTAGTCCATAGTATTAAAAAAAAGTCTGAGTTCTTACATTCAGTAAATTCAAACTAAAATAGTTTAATTTTATAGACTAAAAGCAACAAAGCTTTACACATGCTGTAAGTAATTACATAGATTTACATGGCTTTAACTTTCCTAGATACATAAAACTTTCATATTACAAACCCCCCAGACCTCCCTACTTGAAGCAAGCTCTGTGGGGATGATTTGAGGTTAGATTACTGTCAATAACTTGTGAAGTGCTAAAACACAAAATTATATTTTGAAAGCTATGCAGTGGCCACCCAATACTGTCTATAAAAATAGTGTGCTTGCTGGAAAACAGCTACCCAGTGCATGTAAAAAACAAAGCTGTTGGAGTGTGCTGTGCCGCATGTTAATAAGTGTTTTCCCTGTTCACCAACATACAACTATTAAAATGCAATTCATTAAGAAAAAATCATTTTTCTGGGCAGCACATCAGGTTGGCATATTACTGGTCAAGTGTTTCTATTACATTAAATGTTCTAATGTTTGACTAGTTCTCAATCCTTGTCTGTTTTAGCTAGATGCTTGTAATCAGATTCACTAGTTTTCAACAAGTAAATCTACTGATCCAAGAATGAAACTCTTAAATTAGCATTTTCCCCAACAAATAGAAAAAAGTTGATTATTTTACCACTCCAAACTGGAATGGTAAAATAAAAGTTAGTCATATGAGAACACAGTATCAAGTAAATATTTAGTAATTTTAAGTTGCAGGGATATGATCATTAGAGTACACACTTAAGTCTAATCACATTTTCTACATTAATTAGCAGTTTTACGCAGATAGATTAATCCCCTACTGAATTTGTTTCAGAGCCATTGACTACTCTTTAGAATGCTTAAATTTAAACATCAGTACTTTATTTTATACCTGTACTTTAAGTAAGCTTTTAAGTTGAAATGTCACTATTTCTTTATCAGAAGAATTAAAGGAAACAGGAATCCAGTGGTTTGGGAGTTTAGGAAGAACACTTGGTGATGGAGGTTCACTAAATTTAGCTCCAGTATAATTATGATTAGTTTGAACCTTAAAAAGTAAGCTGGGTCTTGACTAACCAGAGTTTCAATTTTGATTATTTGGGAAATGTACTTTGCTCCTCTTCCATTTTGCACGGCCTGCCATGTAACTGTTGCTGAATTATTATCACATCCTCCTTCTTTCTATGAAAAATCTTCATCTAGGAATTCTGATCCTTTTGTCTATTTTGTGTAATTCTGATCCTTTTGTCTATTCTGGTCTTTTGTCTATTAAGCTGTTGTTGGCTCTTACTAACATTTCTAGACTGCAGAATTGGAATGCTATACCTCTCTCCACCACCCATCTTCAGCTTTCTTGTCACCTTCCTGTCTGCTTTTCTGATTGCTGGATTTCCACTACCTCTGCTCTTCCTCATTGCCGAGCCCAGAATTATAGGTGTTGCTTTCTGACCGATAATTTCCTTTGTCTGATTGCAGACATTTTCATGGGCCCATCTACTGAGTTCAGCCTGGGAGTTTCCGCCAAGATCTGAGTCTCCTCAGCACACAGTGTGAGAGAAGTCCTAGAGACTTAAAGCTCGGGAATATGGCAGCCCAGGCTACTGCCCAACGTGGAAATCTCATTCCCCTTTCAGAGAGAGATTTGAGGCATGGAACAAACAAAACCCATGAACACCGATTAGGTAGTGATCCACCACCACAACATCTCCAATCTGACCTCCTCCTTCACTGTTAATGATGGAGAATTTGAATGGTTTTAGTTAAGTAGCAGAGCATTATTTGAACCAAGTAGGTGTTAATCCTGCTGTGGCACTGTAGGATAAACACAGGACTGCTAACTGTAACTTATTATTGTTGTTCTTGTTAGGTGTTGTTGAGTCAATTCCAATTCCTAGTGACCTTGTGCACAATAAAACAAAACACTTGTTGTTGTTAAGTGCCATAGAGTCGATTCCGACCCATAGCGACCCTGTATAGGTTTTCCAAGGAGCATCTGGTGAGCTTGAACCGCCGACCTTGCAGTTGAAAGGGCTTTGGAGTCTGATCCATTAACCCCCAGCACCACACCAGGACTCCGCCAGGTCCTGTACTACACATAAAATCATTGTTAAGCTTGAACCCATTGCTGCTGCCACTTGCCAATCCATCTCGTTGTGGGTCTTCCTCTTTTATGCTGACTTTACATTTTACCTAGCATGATAACCTTCTCTAGGGACAGGTCCCTTCTGATAGTATGTCCAAAGCATGAGAGATAAGTGTCGGCATCTTTGCTTGCAAGTAGCGTACAGGCTGTACTTTTTCTAACACAGATTCGTTTGTTCTTCTGGTAGTCCATGGTACTTTCAACACTCTTTTTCAACACCATAATTCAAATGCATATACTCTTCTAGGGTCTTCCTTATTCACTGTTCAGCTTTCACATGCCTATGTTGTTGTTGTCAGGTGCCATCTAGTCGGAACCGACTCATAGCGACCCCATGCACAGAAGAATGAAACAATGTCTGA
>NW_006408998.1:850858-851694 GCF_000296735.1 Chrysochloris asiatica | reverse complement strand
ATCTTTTCTCTATTATCATGATGTTATCCACTGATCCAGTGTTGAGGATTTCTGTTTTCTTTATATTGTGGTGTGGTCTTTGATCCTCATCAGTAAGTTTTTTAAATCCTCTTCTTTCATGAGGAAAACTAATTGTTTCAGAATACTCATACTCTGCAATGTGGCCCATAACTTGTCATGATCCACACAGGTGAAAGCCTTTGGATAATCAATAAAGAACAAGCAAACCTGTTTCTGGTATTCTCTCCTGTCTGCCAAGATCCAGCTGATGCCAGCAAGATATCCCTTGTCCAAAGTACTCATCTGAATCCTCCGTGAACCTCTAGCAGTTCACACAAAGATAGGCTGTTCAAATTCACCAGCTGCTCCTTGAGACCCCTATATATCTCAGAATAGACTTATGGTCACTTAGCAACAACACAATATTGTTGATAATTTTCCCTACCTTGACTTGAAATATTCCACATATATCTGCCATATTATACACATAAAAAAGTATTTTACTGATATCCTAAAAATGTCCTCCATTGCAACACCATTAAACCTTGTCTAAAACATTATTCATAGAGTTTTCAGTGACTAGCGATTCAGAAGTAATTTGTCACTCTTCCTAGTCTGTCTTTGTCTGGAAGCTCATCTGAAACCTGTCCACCATGGGTGACCCTGGCGGTTATTAAAATAGTGGTGGCATAGCCCTCAGAATCACAGCAACTCAAGATCAAAGAACACAGCCTTCGGTATGGGTTGCATCTCAATGTCAGAAAAACAAAAATCCTCACCACTGGACCAATAAACAATATTCTTATCAACGGAGAAAAGATTGAAGTTGTTAAGAA
>NW_006408998.1:842211-850184 GCF_000296735.1 Chrysochloris asiatica | reverse complement strand
TTTTTGTTGGTGCTGCACAATACACCAGTGTTCCATAAGGCTTTCATGGTCTTGACCTTTCAGAAATAGAAAACCAGGCCATCCTTTAAAGGTACCTTGTGGATTTGAACCAACCTTTCAGTTAGTAGTCCAGAATTAAACTTTTAATTTTTCCATCAATAATTTAAATTGAAAAAAAAAATCACATTATCTCTTCTTATAATTTAGAGCATTTAAAATGATGTGGAGAGTGCTGTGGCTCCATACAATAAGCACTGGACTGAGAACCACAAGCTTTTCAGTTTGAGCCTGCCAGTTGCTACATGGGAGAAAAAAGAGGCTTTCTGATATGAGAAAGATTTAAAGTATAGGAAAGTCTATTCAGGCTTGCAAGGAGTCCGAATTGACTGATGACACTTAACAACAATAACACTAAAATGATGTGAGTAACCCATACAATATATATGAGTGGATAGTTTAAAAACAAACAAACAAACAAATAAAAACAAAACAGAACATAACCATTAAAACAAGATATGTCCATTCATCATGTACAAATATCAATCTGTAAAAAAAACAAGTGCAGCAATAATTTGATTTCTGAAGTGCAAACCAAAACACAATAGACAACGCATTGAATTTTTTTTCTGAGAATTCTGTGTACCATTTAGTGATACATGACATAAAATTAGTAGCAATGACTTGCATAATTGAAATGTTTTACATTTGGGTTAAATGAAATCATTTTAGTCCTCTACTAAGGGAAAAATAGGTACTTTAATCATCAGGTTTCTAAAGACATAATTTATATTGTAATTAAAATAAATGTAATATAAACATTTCATTTTTCACTGATGATAACTATCACATTACAATTATTTTATTACATAAGTTTTAAAAAATAAAAGGGTTTTCAAAAAGTTTATGAAAATATGGAATAGGAAGATAATGGAATTTTTCCATGAACATTTGTAAGTCTCCTTGTGTGTGTCTTCCTTTTTTTTTTTTTTGGAAATCTCATCAAGTACTTAAGATTCCCTAATGCTAAGTTCTTAATAGTATGACAGTCTCCATGGAAACCAAATAACAAGCTAACTCTGTAGTAACATAAGTTCATGTACTCTGTATTAATAGTGTAGGCATGTCTAAAGCCATGCTTTAAAAAAAATATGCCTAATAGTAAATCAATGCAATATTTAAATAGAAAAATCAAGGTTAACTTCTCTCATAAGAAGTTGACAAATTTTAAAGAATTCATTTCAATTTCAGCACATTCTACTAACTTTTAAGACAGGGCATAGGGACAAGACTACAGAGTTAAATTAGCTATTGTTCATGAATTAAAGAAAGATGAAAATAAGATTATTGTTGTTGTAAAGTGCAGTCAAGTTGATTGCAACCCATAGCAACCCTGTATAGGGTTTCCAAGGAATAGCTGGTGAGCTTGAACCACTGACCTTGCAGGTCAAACAGCTTTGCAATCTGACGTATTAGCCCACAATGCCACACCAGGACTCCAAAAATCATGTGTTCATGATGCTAATGCTGAGAGTGATGATGCCAAATCTACTATGTATTAGAAATCCTACTAAGAATTTGTACGTTGTGCATCCTACATAGTATATATAGAATTATTCCTACTTACTAATGAGGGAATTAAGCTACAGAGATGGCAAGTTAAAATCAAAAGTGTGTGATTTAGAAGATTGGACTCTTAACTATTTCAACATTTTGTTCATAGATGTTGTTAAGTGGCATTGAGTCGGTTCCAACCCATAGCGACCCTGTACAGGGTTTCTGAGGGTGTAAATCTTTACAGGAGTAGAAAGCCTCATCTTTCTCCCGCGGAGAGGCTGGTAGTTTCAAACCGCTGACCTTAAGGTTCGTAAACCCAATTCGTAACCACTATGCTACCAGAGCTCCTTTTGTTCATAGTAGTGAAGTAAAATAGAGATAGTGAAATGGCTTGTATACTTAGAACGCATTTACTCTGTATTTATAACTATCATGCTAATTATATTTCAATGTATCATGGATTCTAAAATTTATAATGCAAAGCTAGAAAATGAAATAATCAACCAAGGGCTTGCATTCTAATATATTATCATCTTTAGTAAGTCATTCAGGAGTTCAACTAAAGATTGCACTCTTTAGTGTTGTAATTTCATGTTTCTTGATTCAGGCTCCATAATTCTTCTACTTAATGAGGAATATATTTACTACTATGTGCTTACTTATAAGAACTAAATGCTCCTTTCCTTTAAATTTATTTTGCTTATTTTACACAGCTTGATGTCCAAACAATTATTAGCTTCTATTTCATTGGTCTCCATAGTCTACTATATCTTGTTACATTTTCTTAGATATTATTTCTAAACATAATAGGCCACAATTCAATGATTTTACAATTGTAAGAGAAATGTTTATAAATAATCTTATGTTAACAGGAATAATTTATAATCTGTTTGAAATCCAAATCTTATTCTTAAGAGTTGGGTAAAGTAAACTACATAAATTGAATTTTTCATCTCTCAATTGGCAAAATTCTTACTCTGTGGCTTTATTGTATGTGTGTGTGTAAGAGAGACAGAGAAGATACTCTATGTGATGTTACCTCTAGAAATATAGAAGATTGTCTTTAAAATTACTTTATAAAATTTGGAAATGAAGGATATCACTAGATAGTGAGTTATTAAATATTATCCATTACTCAAATTAATAATATCCTATGAACAAACAGAAAGAATCAGTACCTGGAGAAGGACACCAGGTTGGTAAATTGGAGGGTCAATAACCAAGAGGAAGACCCCCAATGTGATGGAGTGATACAGTGACAACAACACTGGACTTGAATGTAATGGCAGCTTTGAAGATGTTACCAGATTAGGCTGTGTTTTGTTCCATTGTATATAGGGTGGGTGTGAGTTAGAACTGACTCTACGACACTTACCAACAACATGAAAAAAATGATTAATTGTGAAAGTCAAAAATAAAGGAAAATGGAAAAATTGCTCAATGAAATATACGTTATGACCTGACTGTAAGATTTACATGTTCATATAACTTGAAAACCTTACTTGACATGGCATCTAGAAAAAACCCTACAGAATTATTTTTCTCAGTTAAAATGATAATCCACTCCACACATTACTTTTCAACATTTTGTTATGAAAAATTTAAAATAAAAAGAAGTCAAAATAATTTCCCAGTTAACACCCTTATTCCCACCACATAGACTTCTTACTAATTTGGCTATGTTTGCTTTATCACTTAGGATTACAGCTATCATACATTTAAACAAAATATTAATATAGCTTATATTCTGATACCAAAATATGACATTACATATGTTGTTGCTATTGTCAATTGTTGTCTGGTTGATTACGGTTCATAGCAACCTTGTAAAAGGTTTCCGAAGAGTGACTACTGGCATTAAAGTTATGCATTTAAGTTATGGTTTTGGAGGAGAATTTTAAAAGTACAATGGACTGCCAAAGAACAAGCCAATTTGTGTTTGAAGAAGTACAACCAGAATGAACTTTGGAAGTCACAGATGACCAGACTTTGCCGTTCATACTTCGGACATACTATCAGGAGGGACCAGTCTGTAGAGAAAGATATCATATTCTATAAAGTGGAGGGTCAGAGAAAAAGAGGAAGTTCCCCCAATGAAATTGATTGACATATTGGCAGCATCAATAGATTCAAATGTAGCAAAGATTGTGAAGTTAGCACTGGATCAGGCAGTGTTTTGTTTTGTTGTGCAAAAGGTCTCCATGAATTGGTATTGACTCGATGGCACTTAACATAAGCAACTAAGTTCTTAAGTCTTAAATTAATCAAGTATGCAATAAAAGTCATTGATAATTACTGCATATTGGAAGGTGAAGGTTGAAAACAAAGAGGAAGGATCAGAAGGTGGAAAATATGTCCTAAATGATAGAAATGATGTTTGAGATCACGCGATAGAATTTTGCAAGAGCAATAATTTATTCATTAAAAATACACTTTCAAAACAACATAAAAGTGACTGTCTACATGGACCTCACCAGATATAATACACAGAATTCAAATTAACTAAATATTTGGGAAGAAGACAGTGGAGAAACTCAATATCATCTGCCAAAAGAGTGGTATTTGTAGATTGTAGAACAGACCATCCATTTCTCATATGTAAACTCAGGTTCAGGCTGAAGAAAATCAAAATAAATCTATGACAGCTAAAATATGACCTTTAATGCATCCCACAAAAATTTGATTATCACCTCAAAACAGTTTTGATATATTAGGCTCTAGTGACTGAAGACAAAAAGAGTTGTGGAACCACAGCAGGAACATCATACAAGCAGAATGCAAAAGGTCATTAAAAGGAAAATAAAATAAAATAAAAGACCTGGATGTTAGAAAGACTTTGAAGCTGGATCTCCAGTGTAAAGGAGCTAAAGTGAATGAAAGAAAACAGCAAGTGAGAGAGCTTGATAGAACACTTCAAGAAGACAAATTTAAGTATTATAATGAAATGAGCAAAAATGTGCAAAAAAACCATAAATGAAGTACATACTCTGCATTTTTTCAAGTTGAAAAAACTGAAGAAACAATTTCAGCTTCAACTCACATTGAATGATTCTATAGAGTACTGGTGTGGTGCTGAACGATAGGCACTGTACTACTAACTGAAAGGTTGGCAGTTCAAACACGCCAGTCACTCTTGGAAACCCTATTCAGGGTTGCTATGAGTCAGAACTGACTAGACAACACCCAAAAACAACAATGGACAAAATAACAAATGATTCAGAAAGCATCAAAACATAAAGGAAAGAATACACAAAGTCACTGAATCTAAAATAATTAGTCGGTGCTCAGCCATTTTAAGAGGTAGCATATGAGCAAGAACTACTGAAGGAAGAAATCCAAGCAGCACTGAAGACATTGGTGAAAAACAAGGCTCCAGGAACTGATGGAATACTTATTGCAGTATTTCAACCAACTGATTCAGCCATTGGATGCTCTCTGATCTATGTCAGGAAATTTGGAAGACAGATGCCTGGATACCCAATGAAAAAGATCCATATTTGTGCCTATTACATAGAGACATGACCCAGTAAAATGTGGAAATAATGAAAGTAATATTTAAGTTTTAAGAGTACATCGACAAGGAACTGCCAGAAATTCATGCCATATTAAGAAGAAGTGGAACTAGGAATATTTTTGCTAATTATATGAATATTGGCTGAAAATAGACAATACCTAAAAGGTGTTTATTTGTGATTTAGTGACTATGCATAGACTTTTAACTGTGTGAATTATAACAAATTTTGGATAACATCAGGAAGAACATGTATTACAGAATAAGTAATGGTGCTCATGAGACACTTGTACAAAGGTGAAAATGAACAATTTAAATTCAGAAAAGATCTGTGTTAGATTATATCTTTTCACCATACTTATTCAATCTGTATGCTGCACAAATAATCTGAGAAGATGGATTATATGAAGAAATACATGGCATCAGTATTGAGGAAGAATCATTAACAACTTGCAATATACGGATGATAAAACCCTGCTTGCTGAGAACAAAGAGGACTTAAAAAATACTTACTTATGAAGATCAAAGACTACATCCTTCAGTGTAGATTACATCTCAGTGTAAAGAAAACAAACATCCTCACACCTGAACCAAAAAATAACATCATAATAAACGGCGAAAAGACTGAGGTTGTCAAACACTTGATTTTGTTTATATCCACAATCAACACTCATGGTAGCTGCAATCAAGAAATCAAAGGAAGCATTGTATTTTGCAAATGTACAGAGAAATAAAACTTTATTACTTTATTAAAATTTTTAAAGAACAAAGATATTAATTTGAGGAGTAATGTGTGCCAGATCCAAACCATGATGTTTTCCATTGCCTCACATGCATGTGAAAATTGGACAATGAATAAGGAAGACCGTAAAAGAATTGGTGCATTTGAATTATCAAGTTGGAGAAGAATATTAAAAGAACTGTGGAGTGCCAGAAGAACAAACAAATCTTTGTTGGAAAAATTGCAACCAGAATGTCCTTTAAAAGTCAGGATGGCAAAAATTCATTTCTCATACTTGGACATGCTGTCAAGAGGGACCAATCTCTGGAGAAAGACATCATGCTTGATGCAGTGAAGGGTTAAGGAGAAAGAAGACCCCCAACAAAACAGACTGACAGTGGCAGCAGCAATGTTCTCAAACGTGAGGATGGCACATGATTGTTTTGTTTTGTTGCTATGACTTAGAAACGGCTCGATGACATTTAACAACAACATAGAACACTGGTTCTGCTGTAGGATAAACATTGGACTGCTAACAGTCCGCAATTCAAATCAGCATGCTGTTCCATGGAAGAAACATGAGGCTTTCAGCCTCTGTTAATGTTTGTTGTTGTTGTTGTTGTTAAGTGCGGTCGAGTCGGTTCCGACCCATAGCGACCCTGAACAGGTTTCCGAGGCTGCAAATCTTTACGGGAGCAGAAAGCCTCATCTTTCTCCCGAGGAGCAGAGGAACAGCTGATAGTTTCGAACTGCTGACCTTGTGGTTCGCAGCCTGATTCGTAACCACTACACTACCAGAGCTCGTGTTGTTATAGCCTTAGAAATCCTAAATAGGATCGCTATGTATTGATACCGAATCAATGGCAGTTAGTTTGGTTTTGGTTTTAGAGCTGAGTAGTAAATGTTGTTTTCAGATAGTATTAATCCTTAAACTTTTGTCTTCTTTTGAAAATAATTTAGTCATTGCTAGTCCTGGGGAGCGCTATGGATTCCGAACCACAAAGTCAGTGGAAGGATGAGACTTTCTGCTCCGCAAAAGATATACGATCTCAGAAACCTTCAAAACTGACTCTATGGCACTTAATAACAATTGTTAGTTCTACGTATTTGTCTAAAAAGATTAGAATTGCTCAATTTTCACCAAGAAAATTGAGTGTGGTAGAAATTCTGAATTAATTGATTTAAATCTATATAATTGTAGGTGAATGTGACATCTTAATTATGTTAAGTCTCAAATTGTTCTGTTTGATATGTTTATTTGTTTAATTAATGATTTTTGTAACAAGATTTGTGCTTTTCAATGAGATTTTGTCATTAATTTGTATAATGTGTACTACTAAGTAGTTTGTGATTTTATATTCTATAAATTAAATTGAGTTTATTTCATTTATAAGTTCTTTGAAACATACATTTTTTACTGATCTTGTAACCTGTGAATTTTCTAACTTGCCATCAGTTGTCATTGTTTTGTATCATAGCTATAATTTTCTACATGCAGGATTATGCCATCTGCACATAAGAACAGTTTTATTTTTTCTCATTACAATCTTATGTCTTATTTCTCTGCACTTTAATATATTTCCTAGACTCCTGGTGTGGTGTCGTGGGATCAATTTGGACTGTGAACCACAAGGTTGGCAATTCAAACCCATCATCTTGGAAACCATATACAGGGTGATTATGAGTTAGAATCAATTGGACGAAATTTAACAACAACAATATATTGCCTTGAACTGCTTTCTATAGAGACATAGAAAGATAAAGCTTTATATATTTAGATATGTAACAGATCATTCAGTGACTTTGTAGGATAAGCACAGGACTGCTAACCACAAGATGGGTAGAAACAGTCCACCAGCCATTCTAGATGGGAAAGATGAGATTTTATGTTCCTGTAAAGATTTACAGAATGGATGCATTTGAGTTATGGTGTTGGAGGAGAATAATGAAAGTGCCATGGTTGCCAAAAGAACCACCAGAACCGTGTTGGAAGAAGTGCAGCCAGAGAGTTCCTTGGAGGCCAGGATGGCCAAACTTCGTCTCTCATATATCAGACATATTGTCAGGAGGGACCAGTCACTGGAGAAGAATATCATATTTGGTAAGACTGAGGGTCAGATAAAAAGAGGAAGACCCCCAATGAGATGGATTGGCCAAGTGGCAGCACTGATGGACTCAGCATAGAAA
>NW_006408998.1:831331-835286 GCF_000296735.1 Chrysochloris asiatica | reverse complement strand
AGGTCACTATGGGTCAGTACCGACTTGCTGACACCTAACAGCAACAACATAGATCTGTTATATCAGTACCAGGTTGTTTTGCCTACTGTGTTTGATAGTAGGTTTTGAGATTGGGATCTGAGATGTCTCCTACTATGTTCTTCATATTTAGTAATGCTTTACTTATCTGGGCTAGCTTCCTTTCCTTGTAAAGATGTTAATTCACATTTTCCATAGCTTTTAAGAGTAATGTATTCTGGATTGAAGTTGTATTGGTAGATTGGATTATGGATATATAACTCTCTTTTGGTTTTACTGGTATGTTCACAATGTTAAATCTTTCTATCATTAGGATGGCGTGTTCTTCCAATATTACAGGTTTCTTTTAATAAAGTTGTACAGTATATATGTAGGTTTTTTTGTTCCTCTCATTAAATTTATTACTACTCATTTTGGGTGAGTATTGTAAATTGTATTATTGTTTTCCTGATTTCCTTTTCAGATTTCAGTTTATTATTATAAAGGAATCTAAATCATTTCTGTACATGTTGATCTTGTACTCTTATTTTACTCAATCCTTCAATTATTTCCAATAATTTCCTTGCAGAGTCTTTGTAGTTTTCTCTGTATAGTATCATATCATCTGCAATTAGAGAGAGGTTTACTTTTTCTTTGCCAATTTGAATGTTTGTAATTTCCCTTTCCTGCCTTATAGCTCTGGCTAGGACTTCTAGCACAATACTGAGCAGGTGGTTATTGTTGTTAAGTGCCGTCAAGTCGGTTCTGATTCATAGAAACCCTGTGTATGGTTTACCAGAAACAACTGGTAAGTTTGAACTACCAATACTGCAGTTCAAACAACCTTTTGCTTGAGTGCTTATGGAAAGGTAGGTAAATAGGGAAATAATCACAGCTATTGTATAGTTATCTTGTTATCATTAAGTGCTATTGAATCAATTCTGAGTCATAGTGAGCATGTATACTGTTTCCAAGGAATAGCTGATGTATTTGAATTGCCAGCCTTATGTTTAGAAGCCCAGTGCTCATCCTACAGTGTCACACCAGGACAGAATATTTCTCCATGTGAATTTGCTTGTTCTGTAAATAACTCTATTTATGTAATGGGACAAACAGAGCACAGTGTTTTGAGAATTTAGACATAACCTAACACCATGTGAGAATGAATCACTGGTCTTGAGGGCTTATGGCTATGTTTTTATGGAAAAGTCACATCAATAGGCATAAAATACTTCAAAAAATCAGTATTCTACTCTCTAGAGTGATGGGTATTTACTAGGATCTAAAAAGTTAGTCAATGACCATCTAAAATACAACTGATTTTCTCTCCCTATCTGGATGAAAGGAGAGTAAAGAAAGTAAAAGAGATGAGGAAATTGCTAGTCCAAAGAACTACACACCACAAATATCAATACTTTGAGACCAAAAGAAATAGATGGTACCTTGCTACCACTACTGACCTCTCTAATTGAGATGATAAAATGTCTGTGAAAAAATGTAGAGTAAAATTCAAAATCATTTACAAACAAAAACCCCAACACTTCCTGATCTGATAGAGATTGGTGGAATCCATGAGACTATAAGGGGGAAAAAAAATGAAATGGACTATTGTGTTATGCAAATCAGGTGCATAAGACTTCTTTAAAATGCTAAAAAAAAAAAAAGTAAAGATGTTACTTTGCAGACTAAGGTGTACTTCCCTTAAACTATGTTCTTTCCAAATGGCTTTTGTACTTGAAAAAGCTGCACTATGAGTAAGAAAGACCAAAGAAAATTTGATGCATTTTGCACTGTGATGTTGGCAAAGAATATTGAATGTACCATGTTCCTTAGCTTTGATGATGACTAGATTTCATCTTACAAACTTTGCACATATTACAGTTAGTTAAACCCTTGGTAAAGGGTGAACGAAAAAGAACAAGGCCTTCAATAAGAACTGATACAGTGGGTGCAACAATGGGCTCAGACAGCAAGGGTTGTGAGGAGGGTGCAGGAACAATACGTGTTTCATTCTGGTGTATACATGTTTTTTATGAGTCAGAACTTAGTTGCTGTCACCTAAAACATCTTGGGATACCTAACACTCGTAGTTCTTTGGGAGGGTTGTATTCAGGTAGTCAGGTTTAACTCAGACCTTCTCTTATTTTTATTTTTATTCAGACAGGATTTAGGGCTAAAGTCACCCAGAGACTCTCTTTCTCACATCACTGGTTTTTGGGCTGTGAGTCCTGTTAGATTTGGGAATAGCTGAGACTCCTATGACATTTTATTCCACCTAGTGCCCCAACTATGTAAAAGTAGCACCCTTTTCTAACTCAAACTCAGAAATCCAAGAAATCACATGAATTCATTTTCACATAGGTTCAAGAGAAGGGCCATATACTCACATTCTTGAAGATATGTGTAGCAAAATACTTCCACACACGTTTTAAAAACCACCACAATAAGCAAAATATTAATCATATCATGATTTCACTATACAGAATTTTTTCTTCGCAGACTACTTTTTATTTTTGTTGTTGTTGTTAAGTGTCATTGAATCGATTTCAACCTATAATGACCCTGTATAGGGTTTCCAAGGAGCAGCTGGTAAGCTTGAACTGTCGACCTTGCAGTTAAAACAACATTGCAGTCTGACGCATTAACCCACAGTGCCGCACCAGGACCCCTTTATATACAACCATTTTTATTTCGGAAAAAATTTCAGCAACTTTTCTCATTCTGAAATATTAAATTTGCTTCAAGACTACCCAGTTGATTTCTGATATGTAATTGTGGAACCTTAAGCTATAGCGTTGACCCATACCACTGATGAGCAACTATGTGTCTATGCAAGGTCATATTAGGGCAAATAGATTCTTGTCATTTTCATTCCTATACTATACATTCATGAGGAAAATAATCCATCTTACTTTTGCAGAATTGAGAAATCTTCAGGGTATGTTTAATAATGAAATATTATGTGATGTATAGCTTCATTTTTTTTTTTTTTTCACATTTCACACAATTGAATATAACATGTTTTTAAAAGTCATTACTTCTATCCAGAACAATAATTTTGGGGAGCAGGTGCATGTCATCTCAGTCTCAGGCTGGAATTCATTTCAATAAACTCAGATTGGCTGCATTTGAAAAGACAGGACTATTAGTTGTGTCATTTGTTATAGCCATTCTTTGCAGTTCTCACATCTGTCAAAGTCCACATAAATAGCCCCCTAGAGGAAGCAGATGTTGCAAAGTTATAATTTGAATGTTTGTTTTGCCTCTTAGAATCTGGACAGCAATCATCCTAGTCTGTTAAGCATCATTATCAAGTGCAAATTGTGGATGGATTATTATTATTATTATTATTATTTTTTTTTTGAAGTTTGTTGCTGCTTTAAAATGCTTATCCCAGTAATTAGTAGTGTGGAAAACCAAATATTCTCTCAGTGCTTAGTCCTCAAATATTCATAGATAGATCAGATACATAGGTAAGTATCTAGAAAGATATAGATAATAGATGTTGTTAAGTGCTGTAGAGTCAATTGCCAACTCACAGCCACCCTGTATATGGTTTACAAGTGGCAGCTGGTGAGTTTGAACTGCAGACTTTGTAGTTTGCAGTCCAGAGCTGATCCTACAGCACCACACCAGGAGTCCCAGATAATAGATGTTGTTGTTGTTGTTTAGTGCTGTTGATTCTGTTCTGACCCATAGTGACCCTGTATAGGGTTTCTGAGGAGCAGCTGGTGCTCTTGAACCACTGAACTTACAGTTCAAACGGATTTGCAGTCTGGCGCATTAACCCACAGCACCCAGGACTCCAGAAAATAGATACTGACATTTAAAATGGAGTCCTGTTGGTGAAGTAGCTAAGTGCTCAGTTGCTAACCAAACTGTTTAAACCCACCCACTTTTCCATGAGAGAAACATGTATTAATCTGCTTCTATATAGATTTATAAGGAGCTCTGGTAG
>NW_006408998.1:826771-831231 GCF_000296735.1 Chrysochloris asiatica | reverse complement strand
TATGGATTATAAATATTAAGGCATAAGGCAATTTTGTTTTTTCCCTTTGGTTATTGAATTGATGCAGAATATTTTATTAAAATAGCAACTTTTCTTTATTTAATTATCATTTTGCTTTTTAAAAAGTCAACTGACTTGAAGATTTGCATTCGTTTTTATGCTGTATCTTTTCTTAATTGATTTATGAGAGTGAGTCAAAAATTATTGCACTCCGGCTGTAGAATTTATTTTAATAAACTTTTAGGAAAGAAAACTGCTTCAATTTTTACATACTCTTTTTGCTTTTCAATACATTTTATCCATCTCTCAACAAGCTTTCATAGTCCCTTATTAAAAAATGTTTTAGTCTGAGCTGCATGCCACGGACACTCTGCAGTCTTCACTTTTTTTTTCAGAGGTGAATCTTTGTCCTGGAAGAACTGCTTTCAGGGGCCCAAACAGGTGAAGTCCAATGTAGCAAGAGCAGGACTTTAGGAAACATATTTTAGCACCTCAAAAGGAAGTTTTTGCAGTGTCAACAGTGTGAGCAAAGGTTTTCAGACCTACATTGTCATGCAAGAACACAAAGTCCTTTGATACCAGTCCTCTGTGTTCAGTCTGAAGTTTAGCCTTCAGCAGCATGGAAATATAGAGCAGCGCACTTTCAGGTCCTAAGAATTAATAAAACTAGATGCCTTTGGACAGGAGACTGACTGTCAAAAGTGAGTGCCCTTTTGGCATTTATGGACAGAAATAAAGGAACGTGTAACAACAATGAGAGCAGGGCAGAGGCCAAGGAGCCACATTACTGAAATGTGGTTTGTCTGTTGCATGGCTGAAAATAGGTACATATAACCAGAAAACTGATGTATTCTGAGATGTTTCTGATGCTGAATTACACTCTATTAACTTCCTAATAAACCCCATAATCATATGTAGTGTTTGTGAGCTCTGTGTGGCCATTGCAACGTATTATCAAACACAGAGCATCAGAGAGACATGGAAGGAATGGTTGGTTTCATGATATGGCAAAGAAGATTGGAGTGTGGAGGTATGACTATTCTTTGAGCTAATGTGGACTTTGATTCTCTTTCCCTCTTGTGAAGTCAGAGGACGTCAGACATGTTCTCTAGGTGTGGTGCTGTAGGATGAGCACTTAACTGCAAGGTCAGTTTGTACTGCCTGGTTGGCAGTTCAGATTCACCTACTACTCCTCTATACAGGGTCACTGAATCAAAATTGACTCAACAATACTTAACAACAACAATGCCTTGAAACAAGGTGGATAAATTTAACAACTCAATTTTTATATTATACATATAAAGCACGTTTTGTCTGTTCTAGGTCTTCTCTTTTTCTTCTTATTATGATCAGAATAAATTAAATATTCAATAAAGTGCCTACTGTACTTTTGATTGAGGTTGTTTCAGTTTATAAATTAATTTGGGTATAGTTCATATGCTTTCCAATTGACAAACATATTTGTAAATTCCTCTCAAGAAGTTTTGCAGATTTTAAAACACAGGTGTTACCTATATTTATTGATATTTATTGTATGTTTAGATTACTATTATTTCAGTTTGCATTTTTGCCAGTTTACATTAGTACAATTGATTCTTGTTTCTTGATCTTTTATTCAACTTTTCAAAGCTCAGCTAGTATTATATACATAAATGATTTATCCTTTTTGAGTAAACTATGTTTCCTTACTTCCAATACGAATTTTTTTTTTCTCATTTCCAAGTGCAAAACCTAATCTACAAAGTTGAAGAAAACTGGTCAGAATGAACATTATTTTCTTGCCTCTAATATTAAGAGAACATTATTTATCTTACCATTAAGTATAGAATTGCCTACATAATACCATATTGGAAATTTAGGAGCGAGCATGGCAAGACTTTATCTCATATATTTTGCATATTTTATCAGGCGAGATCAGTCCCTGGAAAAGAACATCATAATTGGTAGAGGGTCACCAAAAAAGAAGACCCTCAATGAAATGGATTGACACAGTGACTGCAACAATGGACTCAAGCACAATAATTGTGAGGATAGCACAGGACCAGGTAGTATTTTGTTCTGTTGTGTATCATAGCTAACTTGGCAGCATGTAACAATAACAACATAGTGGGATTTTTGTTATTGTTGCAGTGGCTTATTTATAATTTTTCAACTTTTTATTATGAGTGAAGGTATACAACGAAGACAAATAGTTTTGCATACATCAAATCATACATTTCATTTCATCTCAATGATTGTAATCCCCTAAATGTAACATCAACTATTTCACTGACTTCTTGTGTTTCTTGTTTCCTTTCTTCTTTCTGAATCCTCTTGAATTTTATCTTTAAATGTTGCCCTTTTGATTTCAAATGATTGACCATGTATTGTGTGCATACCTCACTATTGTTGTTATTTTCCCTGTTGTTGCTGTTAAGTATCATTGAGTCAGTTCCAACCCATAGCAACACTGCATAGAGTTTCTGAGGAGCAGCTGGTGAGCGTAAACAACAGACTTGGTGGTTCAAACTGACCTTTCAGTACAGTGCATTAACCCACAGCACCATACCAGGACTCCAGCCTACATATTGCTTGGCTGAAAATTAAGGAAGAAAGTTGAAATTTATCTAGTGCCATAGTCTCTTTGTTTCACCAGACTCTATCTGACAAGTAACTCTGATTTTTTTATGATTTTGAGGTGTGTTCCACATTTTTTCCCACTATATCCAGGACCTGCTAATGTGATCACTTTCAGAGCAGTTTGTCAGGATAACCAGAAATCATCTATTTATACTGGCTTCAGTGTTATGAAGACTGAAGTTCAGTTGGTCCATTAGCCCACTGCATGGTTTCCAAGCACCTTCTGTTTACTTGACCTACAGACAGGGAGAAAATCAATAGATATATATTAAATGGCCTCTCAAGAGCTTCAAAGATCACAGCCCACTATCAACACTCATAGAATCATCAGTGAAGAACTAAAATTTAAAAAATTCATTTAAAAATCTGCTGCACAAGACATATTTAAAGTGTTCAATAGCAAAGATGTCAGTTTGAAGGCTAAAGTGTTCATGACTAAAGGCTTGGTGTTTCTCATACCTTCATAAACATGTGAAATTTGGATAATAAATAAGAAAGAATTGATTTATTTTACTTATGGTGTTGCAGGAGAGTATTAAAAGTAACACAGTATGCCAGAAAAACAAATAAATCTGTATTAGAAGAAGTACACTCAGAATGCTCCTTAGAAGCCAGAAAGGCCATATTTTGACTCTCATACTTCAGACATATTATCAGGAGGGACCAGTCCCTGAAGAGGGATCTCATACTTGTAAAATGGAGGGTCAAGAAAAAAGAGGAAACCCCCAAATGACATACACTGGCAGTGACAGCAGCAATCAGCTCATACTTATCAATGATTGCTAGGATGACACAGGATCAGGTAGTGTTTCATTCTGTTGTACATAAAGTTACTATGAGTCAGAATTTACTCAATGGCACCAAACAACAACAGCAACATTTGCAAAACAGACTTTTCCCCCATTCAATGTGTTTTGGTACTTTGTTTAAATTCACATGGCTATAGGAGCTCTGGTAGCTTAGTGGTTACGAATCGGGCTGCGAACCTTAAGGTCAGCGGTTCGAAACTACCAGCTGCTCCGCGGGAGAAAGATGAGGCTTTCTACTCCTGTAAAGATTTACACCCTCAGAAACCCTATACAGGGTCGCTATGGGTCGGAACCGACTAGATGGCACTTAACAACAACAAAAATAGTTGGATGGATTCACTATAGGGTTCTCAATTTCATTTCATTGATCTACAAGTCTGTTATTTAGTCACTGAATATTTACTCACTGAAAACCTTCTGAATAGTAGAGAAAGACTGTCAGATATACTGCCAAAAAATTAGTCCCTAAGGTAGGAAGGCACTCAAAATACGACTAGGGAACAGCTGGCTCCTCAAAGTAGAGTTTACCTTGATGACATGAATGGAGTAAAGCCTGGGGGAGAAAAACTCACAGGACCTTCATTTGCTGATGGGGCACAACTCAAAATGAAAAGAAACAGCTATAAACACCCATTGAAAATAGGAGCATGGAATGCACAAAGTATGAATCTGGGAAAACTGGAAGTTGTCAAAAAAGAAATGGAATGCATAAACATCAGTATCTTAGGCATTAGTGAGCTGAAATGGACTGGTATTGGCCATTTTGAATCTGACAACCACATGGTTTACTATGCCGGTAATGACAAATTGAAGAGGAATGGTGTTGCATTCATCGTCAAAAAGAGCATATCGAGATTAGTCATGAGGTACAATGATCTCTGTGATAGGATAATATCCATGTACCTACAGAGAAGCCCAGTTAATACCACTATTTTTCAAAGTTACACACCAACAACTAAAGACAATGAGGATGAAATGGAAGAATTATAACAACTTCTTCAAAATGAAATCGATCAAACATGCAATCAAGAT
>NW_006408998.1:820845-823321 GCF_000296735.1 Chrysochloris asiatica | reverse complement strand
CGGAACCGACTCGACGGCACTTAACAACAACAACATATAGATTTATAAGCTTGGCACCACTGTGGGTCAATTCTGCTCTGTCCTCTAAGGTCACTGTGAGTCAGAATCAACTCAAAAGCAGCGGGTTGAGTTTTTTAGTTAAACTTCTTTAGATAGGTATTGATATTACCCCGCAGCCTGATGTGATTTTATAATTTTATTTTCTATCAAAAAATAAACGCTAACTTGGTATTATAATATTCAGGAATATTTTATTTACCACAAAATATCATATTTTTAAAAATAATATTTACTCTCAAAATGGATTTATTAGATAATGGCCAATTATAAAATACCTATGTTGTTGTTTTTGTTGTTAAGTTCCATTGAGTTGATTCTGACACAACCCTGTGTAGGGTTTCCAAGGAGTAGCTGGTAGGTTTGAACCATTGACCTTGAGATTCAAAGTGACTTTGAGGTCAAGTGTTTATGCTATAGTGTCACATCAGGATTCTATTCAAAATATAGTGTGTGTATAAAAGAAAGGAGTGTATTAATGCCTGTGTAGTTTGAAAAAGAAACAATAACGTATATTATAATTGAAATGAGAAATGTAATGAAAATTCTAAATAGATTAGTTAAAATTAAAAAGAGAATTAGTGAGTTAAAATGTTGTTTTGTAGCAATCATTTAAAGTGTGAAGCAGAAAGGAAGAAATATATTGTGAAAAGAAAAGAAAGATGATCTGACATATTTAATCATGTTCTGTTTGAAGAATATAGAAATAATAAAGGATGGCAATATTAGAAGAAATTATAGGTATAATTGTATGAATTGTTGAAACAGTATTTGTTTTTATCTTTATTTAATCTTATTTTATTCATATGTTTTCATCAAGCATATTAATTCAGAACAAGTAATAGGAGTATTATTTTAAGTGTGCTAATTTTCATACTATAATGTTTTTATTTTCTGTTTATGCATTATTTTATAATTATTACAACAACAAATACAGTGACCCAAATGTAACTTTGAGTTCGGTATGCTGACAGGCCTCTTTTCTGTTCAATCTTTAGCATCTATCCTTTGTAATATATGTTATATATTCTTATTGCTGTTGTTGTTAATTGACATACAGTTGGTTCTGATTCACATCAATTCACTAGAGGGTTTTCAAAGAGCAGCTGGTGAGTTTGAACCACTGGCTTCATGGTTCAAACCAACCTTCAGGCCCAGTACTTTATCCCACAGCACCACACTTACTTCATCCAGAAATTATATATTTGTATCAAGATCGGTAAATCTGTTGCAAAAGACCTGTCTAAACTGTTAAAAGGGAAAAAATGTCATTTGAGGACTGCATTGCACCTGAGTCAGGCAATAGTACTGGCAGTTTGAATCTCCACATATGCATGCAAAAGCTGGACAATGGATAAAAAAGACCCAAATGAATTGCTGCCTTTGGACTATGGTGCTGCTGAAGAATATTAAATATACAATGGATTGCTAGAAGAAGGATCAAATTTGTCTTGGAAGAAGTAAAGCCAGAATGCTCCTTAGCAACCAAGATGGTGAGACTTCCTCTAACACATGTGTGAGATGTTACAAGGAGGGGCAAGTCCTTGGAGATTGACATCATGTTTATAAATGTAGAAGATCACTTAAAAAGGGAAACATGTTGGGCACTGCTTTGTATTGTTGTACATGGGATTGCTACAAGTCAAAACTAACTCAAAAGCACCTTACAAGAACACTTGCTAGTTGCTTTGGTCATATTCTGCCTCCTGATACTAGAATCAAAATTGTCTGTGTGTCATCATGTTTATCTGTTCTTTTGAATACTTAGGACAAGGTCTGTCATATTCTGTGGTGTACTTCATATCTATTTAAAAAGTAATAAATGAAAATTTGTAATAGGAAAGAGTGGAACAATTAATGCTTAAAACCAGTACAAGACATTTAAACCAGTTGGCAACCTTCAAAAATGAACTGTTAACACCACTATTATTAGTAATGTTTATAATAATTATAAAATGAACTATTAACACCACTATTATTAGTAATGTTTATAATAATTATACTGCTATTGGTGTGTGCTGTCAAGTCAGTTCCAATTCATAATAACCATGAAAATGATTTCAAAGGATTTTAATCTTCCTAGGGGTAGAAAGTCTCATCTTTTTCCCACAGAGTGGCTAGCATGCTCCAACCCTGGACCTTGTAGTTTGAAGTCCAGTGCTTATCATATGTATCACCACACTCCTGTAATTATAATCATTATAATGTTAATAACATAAAGAACATATGTTTTACTTGATAGATACATTTAAAAATTCTCTGCAAAAACTGTATGCATCAATATGCAAAGTCAAATTATTGTTATTTGTGAGTCTTAGTGTTACAACAATTCAGTATGCTAGTTAAAACTAGGATGGTAACAAAAGGTGTTTGGTTGGAAACCAACAGCCACTTTGCAGGTAAAAAGATTTGATGAGCT
>NW_006408998.1:818500-819720 GCF_000296735.1 Chrysochloris asiatica | reverse complement strand
AATTTAGCAAAATTTTATGTTCATGATACATTAATGAAATTGATAATTTCAGCATTCCATTGGGTTACGTGTCTTTGACATTGGCAAAATATGAATCCCTTCCAATCACTTGGCCGGGAACTGTTAGTTTGTTGAAAGATTTCAATTTGTATTTCATTAGTTTTCAAAACATTATTCTTTGTCAATTTTTTCAGTGTTTTTTTAATTTCTTCCTTCACTGTCATTGGCTCTTGATCGTATGTTGCCTTTAGAAATATTTGAGCATCAACAATTTCCTTTTGGTACAATGACTCGGCGTGTTTCTTCCATTTTCTTTTGCTGATTTGTGTATCATTCAAAATGTTGTCTGAAGAATCCTTCAATATTGCAAATCAAGGTTTGAATGTTTTATTAAGTTCCTTTAGCTTGAGAAATAATGAGAATGTTCTTCCACTTTGGTTTTCTAACTCTAGGCCTTTGCACATTTCATCATAATATTTGAATTTTTCTTCTCAAGATGCCCTTATAAAATTTCTAGTTTTTTACCTCCTCATGTCTTCCATTTGCTTTAGCATTTCTAAGTTGGAGAACAAGTTTCAGAGTCTCTTCTGACATCCGTTTTGGTGCTTTTCTTTTTTCTTATTTTCTTAATTACCTTCTGCTTTCTTCTAGCATGATGTTCTTGATGTCTCTCACAACTCTTCTAGTCTTCAGTCTTTAATGTCTACTGCATCAAATATGTTCTTGAAATTATCTCTAAATTCTGTTGGATATGTTCAAGTTCATATTTTGCTTTTCATGGTGTTGTTTTAATTTTTTTCAGCTTCAACCTGAACTTGCATGTGAGCAATTGGTAGTCCATACTACAGTTGCCCTGGCCTTGTTTTGGCAGATGATATGGAGCATTTCCACTGTGTTTTCCATAGATGAAGTCTATTTGATTTCTGTGTATTCCATTCCTTAAAGTTTGTTGTTGTTGTCATTGTTAAGTGCTGTTGAGTCTGTTCCAACCCATAGCAGTTTAGAGTTTCAGAGGAGCATCTGTTGAGCTTGAACTGCTGACCTTGGTCAAGCTGACTTTGCAGTCCAGTATATTAACCCACAGGAAACCCTAAGAGACAGTTCTATTATCTCTTATAAGATTAATATGCATTGAAATCAACTTATGAGAAAACAATAACAAAAATAAATAAATTTATACTACATGTACACTATAAATATTTACAAATTTAATTATAATT
>NW_006408998.1:816622-817056 GCF_000296735.1 Chrysochloris asiatica | reverse complement strand
CTAGTCCCAAAGCACACATATGAATGAATATCATTGCTAGTCCAATATCTTTCCTTATTCAAGGAAATGTTGAATGGGGGTGGGGCAGGGGTGAAAGGAAAAGATTACTTGAAGTAGCTACACTTTGCAGTTGCTCTAGGAAGCTTAGATGATAGATGAGCAGAGCACTGTAATTTAGGGGAGGCTGTCCATTTCCTTTCCCACCTATTACACACAATGCAGATGCAGCCTGTGGGTGAACATCTCTTCAATCTCCTCTCGAGAATGGGAATGCTGTCTGGGGAGCAGACCTGGGGAAACTCAGGGCTGGTGCCATAATCCAGTGCTCCTACTTGGAATGACTTACTGTTATTTAGAAAGTTCCCTGTTGCAAGTGCTTGTGATTATTCCTTTAAAGCAGCAATTTTAGAGCCACAAACTTCTTGTGAAAAAAG
>NW_006408998.1:793999-801277 GCF_000296735.1 Chrysochloris asiatica | reverse complement strand
ATGGCCTTTAACATATCCCACCTGAATTTAGAGATCATCTCATATATGGATTTGATAACTCCAACACTGATGACCGAACACTGAAAGAGTTGTATGATGACAATTAGAACAACATACAGGAATATAGCAAAAGGTCATTAAGAACAAAAGGAAGAAAGACAAGGCCAAAATGGTTGTCAGAAGAGACTCTGAAAGTTGCTCTCAAGCATAGCAATGTTAAAGCAGATGGTAGAAATTAAGAGGAAAAAGAGTTGAATAGAAAATTCAGAAGGGTAGCTCAAGAAGAAAAACGTAAGTATTATAATTAAATGTGCAAAGATCTGGAGTTAGAATTCCAAAGTAAATAACATGCTCAACATTTCTCAAGCTGAAACAACTGAGGAAAAATTCAATCCTCAATCTGCAATATTTAAGGATTCTTATGGTAAAATATTGAGTGATGCATAAAACATTCAAAGAAGTTACAAGATTGTGGACTCAGTTGCATTAGGGTTCTCTGCCAGGCTTCCTGTCATGAAACAAAACTTGTTCCCCTGCTGTTCAGAAGTGCAGGTTGAATTGACCAAAGCAATAATTACGGTGAAGCTTAGTTCCCTGCTGTTCAGAAGGGAATTTGTAAGACAGTGCTATACACTGCTGAACCAGGCCCCAGACATGTTACATAGATTTTATGGGAAGAACTCTTCTTATGTCCAAGGAGGGTTGGATTCAAATGGTCAACCAGCAGATGCAGTCTAAGGACAAAAAGGAATCCATAGAAAAGTGATGTCATAAAACTTTACCAACTGCCACACTAAGATTCACCATGTTGATGTTCATGCTTTTCTAAATGATCATGTGGTGGTCCAGGTGATGGGGTTGTTCTCTAAAAACAACCAATCAATACAGAAATTTATGCAGATTTTTGTCCTTTGATCATGAGTGCTCTGTTGCAAATAAGTTATTTGTTTGTAATGATATCTTTGATGGCTTTATCACTGAGTTTCAGGATGATTGTGAGGAAAAGTTAGAGGAGCGTGAAGGAAGACAGCAGACATCAGAGGTGGTACCTGATGATACTGGAACTTTCTTTTATCAGACTTTTAGTAATAACTTAGAAGAACATTTGGAAGAACCTGTTGTTGAACCAAAGCCGGATCCTGAGCCAGAACCAGAGCAAGAACCTGTATCTGAAATCTAAGAGAAAAAGTCTAAGCCAGTATTAGAAGAAAGTGTTCCGAAGAAGACTCAGAAGAGTTCTTCCCCAGCACCTGCAGACATAGTTCAGACCACACAGGAAGACATAAGAACATTTTCTTGGGCATCTGTGGCCAGAAGGAACCTTCCTCCCAGTGGAGCTGTTCCAGTTAGAACTTCACAGCTCCATCCAAAGTCTAAGTCTGAATCTCAGATTCCATCACAGAGATGTAAGAGGGATCAAAGAGTGTAAGAACTATGAATAAATATTCTTCCACAGAGGAGCCCTAGACTAATTCATGAGACTGGTAAACAAAATGATGTTGAATCTCAAAGAATTGTGAGAAACCCTGAGAGTCACCAACTGTTTATTGGCAACCTGCCTCATGAAGTGGACAAATCAGAGCTTAAACATTTCTTTAAAAATATGAAAATGTGGTGGAGCTGCACATTAACAGTGGTGGGAAATTACTCAATTTGGGGTTTATTGTGTTTGATGACTCTGAACCTGTTCAGAAAGTTCTTAGCAACAGACATATCACTTTCAGAGGTGAACTCCATCTCAATGTGGAAGAGAAAAAGACTTGAGATAACTTCTGGTGTGAAGAAATTGTCATTTGGAAAAATTGAGAATTTTGATTCTCACTGATATGGTTAAAAATGGAATAAAAAATTGTTAGAGGTTTGTTGTTCTGCTATCACACAACAATGTCAAACCCACTGTTTCTTTACCATTGACACTTAAATTTAAATGCATAGAATACAACTGATATTCTTTTATCTTGAACTGTTAACATTTTTTGAAGTAGAGTTTTTCTATGTTTAATTTTTATTTGTAAAAAACAAAAAAATCCACAAAATCTGAATAACAACAGTAACAACAACAACAACAATAACAACTGTTATTGTTGGAAAACTGCTGGGCCTTCTATTTATCTTTGATTCCATTCTTGGCAATTGAGTGAAGGAGAGAAAAAAAAAACAACACCTAGATTTTTTTTATCGGGTTCAGAGTATGTTGGGAATTTCCAAATCCCTCTCCCCTTCTCTATCTTTTGTTAACATTTGTTATTGTCTTACTCTGAAATAGAGTTTCAAAGTGGAATGCCTTTGAGGACAGAGCCTTCTGTAGATGTCCTTTGACCTAAATATTGCAGCTTTTGTATTGTTTATTTTAGTATCTAATCAGATTCCTAATCATTGTTCATAAAAAGGAATGTGGCATTAATTGGACTTTGCTGATGTGCTTCAGTGTCTGCTAGTTCTTTTTTAATTTCCTTAAATAAAAGCCATGTGACGGGTTGTCTATTTTATTATGGTTTGATTTTATTGGGTTGCATGCAGTGAGTACTTCTTGGAATGGCTAATTTTTATTAAAATATTTCTGGAATAAAATCTCAAAAAGAGGGAGACCCCAATAAGATGGATTGGCACAGTAGCAGCCAGAATGAGCTCAAGAGTGTAGCAATTGAGGGGATGGCACAGGACAGGACATTGTTTCATTCAATTGTGTATAGTCACTATGGGTCAGAACTGATTTGATGGTACCTGACAACAACATTAAAATGTAATTCTGTGGAAATAGTGGTGAATGAATTGTTTCTTTTGTCTTTAATTTCCATGTTGAAAGTGAAAGAACTGTGTTGAAAATACTTAGGGACTGTTTAATACTTAAATTCTAAGATGAAAAATAAAGCAGAATTGCTTCTCAAGATATGAACCTTGATATCTGTTAACAAGTGAGAATTTAATGATAGGATTTCAACAGTGATAAGTACAATAATCTCTTTGAGGAAGATGACTATTACATATCTTTGTTTTGTGGATTCAACTATTAATCTTGTAAAAAGGTGATGTGTTTCATAATGTTATCTCAATTTAATTTGTTTATTTGTATGAAATAAATTAATATAGAACTGTGAGGAATATGTTATTTCTCGCTGCATAATTCATTACAAGTATAAATATGTCTATGTAGGGATAAAATGTAGGAAACTTAATTTATCCACTGAAATATCCATTTTACTCTGGTATATAACATTGTCTCATGTAGGGAATATAAAGACATAGAACTAAAATGCAATAATTTGTGTCCAATTTCTTTAAAAACTTATAAAACTGGTAACGTTGAAAACAAACACTTGTTCTTTGACAAGTATCCTATTGGGATATGTACATATAGTTTTATAGTGTAATGGTCTATATATCAGTGAAAAAAACTGCTGTCTCTGTACAAGTATTATCCTACTAAAAAGAGGCATAATGATTAATGACAGAATATGCTAGATAAATAGGTATCATAAAAGCTGTCAAAACTTTGATTGTTTTGCCATTTTATCTTATGTAGTCTCTTGGTGTAGTTATACATTATTAATGTAGAAAACTGTTATTCTATTCATGGATAATTTGCAAGAAGAAAATGGATGATGGGAACTTTAGAAAAAAAAAGACACTTTTTTTTTTCCTAATTCAAGTTGCATATATACAAGCACAATAGCAAATATAATTAAGTAGAGTTGCTTTTCAGGCATTGATGTTAATTTGCTTGTGACTTAACAAATTGAGGCGATGTCTAGTTTTATTGCTTAGGAGAGGTGGCATCATGTTGATTTTTCTCTGAATTATCTAGACATAAACTGAAACATGTGATGTACAGTAAATGGTATGCAAGGCCTGTGTTAGTAATGGTTGCTATGGGCAAGGTTTCTTGACATTAACCAATATCATATTAATGGTGAATGTTTGCAATTTCTAGTAATATTTTGATAGTGTACATTACATGAAGATGACATATGTGAGAAATATATGTTGAAATTTCATAATGTATGGTTAAGTCTTACTATGTTTTGTATAAGACTAATTATCATTTGCTTAATTTTAATATGTAGCTAAAAATACATACAGAAAAAGTCATAAAAATCTCTTTTACTAAAATCAAATTTTCATTTTTTGTAGTTCTAATAGAAAGGAGCCCTGCTGTGGCACTGTGGGCTAATGTGTCAGGCTGCAAAATCATTTGAACTGCAAGGTTAGTGGTTCGAGTTCACCAGCTGCTCCTTGCAAACCCTATACAGGGTTGTTATGGGTCAGAATCGACTCGATGACACTTATCAACAACAATAGAAAGGGGAAAAGTGACCAATGTAAAAGAAGAATATGGATAACATTTCAAAGAATGAGATTTCCAGAACATCGACCAAGAGCCAGTCTTTCAAAAAGAACAAAGGGATATGGCATGGTTAAAATTAGAAAATGTGTGTGTTAAGGTTGTATCTTTCATTTTATTTATTCACTATGTATATAATCTGAGCAAATAATCTGAGAAACTGTACTATATGAAGTAGAATGTGGTAACAGAACTGAAGAAAAGTTCATTAACATTATGAGAATGACACATTTTGTGGAAAGCCAAGAGTATTTGAAGCATTTGTTTATGAATATAAAAAAAATACCGACTATGGGTTGCAACTCAATGTGAAGAAAACAAAAATTCTCACAACTGGGCAAATAAACATAATTATAAACAGAGAAGAGACCAAAATTGTCAAAGATTTCTTTATACATAACCAACACTTATTAAAGCAGCACTTAAGAAATCAAGCAATGTATTACATTGATCAAATCTGTTACAAAACACCTCTTTGGAGTGTTAAAGAGCAAAGATGTCAATTTTAGGACTAAGGTAAACCAGTATCATGAAACATTTAGTTTTACTAATAAAGAACCTGTACATAGAACAAGAGATAGTCGTTAGAACAAAACAAGGGCACACTTAATGGTTTCAAATCAGGAAAGGCACTTCTCAGAGTTGAATTATTTCACCATATTTACTTAATCTGTATTCTGAGCAAATAATCTGAGAAACAGAATTGTATGAAAAATAATATTTCATCAGGACTGGAAGACGACTCTAAAAATCTGGAATGTTCAGATTATACAACCTGGTTTGCTGAAACTGATGAGGACTTAAAGTACTAATTGATGAAGAAAAAAGATCATAGCCTTCAATATGAATTGTACCACTATGGAAATATAACATTTGTTGTTGTTGTTAAGTACCATAGAGACGGTTCTGACTCATAGGGACTCTGCACACTGTTTCTGACGTTATAAATCTTTACAGGAGCAGAAAGCCTCATCTTTCTCCATTGGAATGGCTGGTAGTTTCGAACTGCTGACCTTAAGGTAAGCAGCCTGATTCGTAACCACTACACTACCATAGCTCCTTAAATATAGTATAAATACATACAATTAGAACAAAAAATAAACCAAATTATATAAAGAAAGAATGCAGCATTAGAATCAGAGAAAGTTTCATTAATAACATGCAAGATGATACAACCTTGCTTACTGAAAATGAGAACTTAAAGTATATACTATTGAAGATCAAAGACCACAGCCCTCACATGGGTTGCATCTTAATGTAAAGAAGAAAAAAAAAATCCTCACAACTAGAAAAACAAATTGTTGTTGTTAACTGCCGTCTAGTCGGTTCCCACCCATAGCGACCCTGTACAGGGTTTCCAAGGATGTTAATCTTTACGGGAGTAGAAAGCCTCATCTTTCTCCCACGGAGCACTATAATAAATCAAGAAATATTGAAGTTGTCAAGGACTTCAATTCACATGGATCACCATCAATACTTATGGAAGCAGCAGTCAAGAGATCAAACTATTTGCATTGGAAAAAACTACTGCAAAAGATCTTGTTAAAGAGTTGAAGAGACTTCTGATTTGGGGGTGGGAAAAGTAGAGACAGACAGTGGAAATTCCTCTGACAAAACCCCCCAAAAAGCAGAGAAAGGGTGTCCACAGGAAAAGCTGTGGAGATTTGGATCTTGTTTAAGGTTCTGGAAACCAGTTTCTTGTGATAACTGAGAATAAATCTGCCTGTGGAAGTAAAATATGGTGATTTCTGAATTGGTCCTGCCTTGGCATCTAAAAGGCTTAGGGCGGGCCCACAGCCAAGCAGAGGCAGCGACTCAGCACTCGAAGCTATGGAGCCACGCATATGGAAGGAGAGGTGTGATCGATTTTTCACTTTTCATTTTTCATGTATCTCTCCTCTTCACCCTGATCACGCCCTCACTGCACAATCCAGACACCTTCAGGCAGGTGGGAGCACACCCCCAAAAGGGTCCAGCATTACACCCACAGTTTTCCAGTGGCACAAAAAGGAAACCTGCAAGCTGATTCCTATGACATTTTGAACCTGTGAACAAGCCCCAAAGTCTACTTAGGTAGGAGCCTATGCCCACCAAAGGCTAGTGAGACAATTTTATTTTTATTTTTGATTGGTGGTTTCTATCTCTGCTTTTATATTGTTTCTGTCTTTGGTTTTTATGGCCTCACTCTTCTCCCAGGAATTGAAGGTTTCTCCCCCTACGTTACCCAAGAAGAGACAGCAACTGTGCCCATATAGCCAAGCTACATGCATACCCTGTTGTACCTCACCATTTGGGAAAAGAGCCAAAACCAGCTGCTCGGCATTATATGTGAAAAGGGAGGCCTATCTCCAGATCATATCCACCAGTAAATGCTCAGAAAACTTAACAAAAAACCAATATGCATCCATTGAAGCAAAAAAAAAAAACTCACATAACTATTGAAAATGTCCAAGAAAACACAATTAAAGATTTCAACACATGTCCATAAACAGAAAAATAACTGAGACAAATGACCTAGAAGCAGACACAGACTTTCCAGGAGAAAAGCAGGCTTGGACAAATCTGAGAAGGAATTCAGAAAAATAATATGGAAACAAATTCAAATGCTCTGAAAAGGGGTGGAGGAAAATAAGGAAGAAGTCAGGAAAGTGCTACAGGAGCAATCAAACAGGCAGATACAGCATTGAAAATGATCCAAAACCTGAAAAAAGAAGTCTAGTTGATTAATAATAATATGTCAAAATGGACAATACATGGAAAGGTTAAAGGAGCAGAATGGAAGAGATGGAAATCAGAACCAGCGAGCTGGAAGACAAATCTCTCAATACTGCTAAGATAGAAGAACAAGCAGAAAAAAAGATTTAAAAAATCTGAGGAGAGTCTAAGATTCATGCTGGATAACATGAAGAGGAATAACTTCAGAATTATTGGCATTC
>NW_006408998.1:791815-793649 GCF_000296735.1 Chrysochloris asiatica | reverse complement strand
AAAAAAAAAAACAGTCTATCAAATACAATGGTGCACTCAAAACATTCCAGGATAAACAGAAGCTAAGAGATTTTGTCAAAGCCAATGCAGGGCTACAAAACATCCTAAAGGGAGTTCTTTGGAATGAAAACCATCAAGAACCGACAACAACCAGAGATTGACAGGTGTTGCAACACCTCCTGGAACTTGGTCAATTAAAAGCAGAGTTCAGAATGGAGCAAAATTAAAGCAATGAATTCAGAGGTCCTGAAAGGGCAACCAAAGATAAAAATATTAACAATGTCAAAGAAAGAAAAATAAATAGGAACAGAGATCCAGGTGGTGAGGAGGTCGAGTAGAGGGCAAGATACAATAGACTGTCTGAAACACAGGGAAAATTTAACAGACTATAGAATAGCCCCAAAGAAAATGAATACTTCATAATTTACCATGAAAATGAAGATTCAAGCAGAACAAAGAAACATTAAAACAAAGAAGAAACTGACAAGAAATAGCGCGAAAACATGAATGTAGCACAAGAAGGCATGCAAAAAAAGAACAAACCACACAACAAACAAATTAACATAATGACAATAGTTAATCCATACCTATCAATAATTACACTGAATGTTAATGGATTAAATGCACCAGTGAAGTGATCGAGAGTGGCTAAATGAATAAGAAAACAAGACCTTACAATATGCTGCCTGCAAGAGACCCACCCTTACACATAATGACAAAAACGGACCAAAAGTCCGATGGAAAAAAAATATACCAAGCTAACAGCAATAAAAAAACAAGCAAGAGTGGCAATACTAATCTCTGATAAAATAAAATTTAAGGCAAAAAGCACCATAAGATATAAAGAAGGACACTATCTCATGATTAAAGGGTCAATTGAGCAACATGACATAACCATAATTAACATCTAGGCTCCAAACGCAAAAGCACCAAGGTATATAAAACAAACCTTACTGCAAATGAAAAAAGAAAGAAAGAAATTTACAATTGCGGGAGTCCTGCTCTCTCAGGGTGGGGAGACTTGAGATGAGACGAGGAATTGGCAAGTGAAAGTAATCAAGGAGTCTCCGCTTAGTTGGCTGACGGAGTTCACTGCCCCAGCTAAGCAACTGTCTTTATTTATACTTAAAGTTACACAATGCATAATAATCTGATATATTGATATTTTCCTTGAAGTACTACACATTTTTATTATATCATTCTTTTACCTGTGATTACAAAATCTTAACAAAAGTTATTTCTATAATGTCCTACTTGACCTTTCCATATCCTGTTCGTTTTCTGACCATTAGGTGCTTTTCTTCTGATATCATCCCTTCTTTACGTAAGTGATAGACTGTTTTCTCTTATTCCTACGAAAAGATCAAGTTGAAATTTACACAGATCAATTCCACCTCCCAAACCTCTAATTATATTGTCTTTCTACTGTAGGTTTCTATTGACTCAATCATCTTTGCCTACATTATCTTATTGCTTCTTCTAGCTAGTCATTACTTCTCTACACTACATAAGGTACTACTATTTTCTATAACAACAGCATTGCCAACATCTATTCAATTGTTTTGTTTTTCTAAAGTATTCATTAAATTGCTTAGTAACAGTATGTCTGTGTTTCTTTCTTTCTTTTGGGGTCATGAGACATACTAAAGGGCCCAATCCTTGCTAATTGCTGCAAAAAAGGTAGACTACTAAATTTTGTCCACTTTCCATTTATGTTTACCATTCTCTGGCCATTTATGTAAGCTCCTGTATATGGTAGTGGGGAGTTTATGGGTTCTGGCTAGTAATAGGTAGCCCATTTCCCTTGAGGGGGTCACCATAATTTTCCACCTAT
>NW_006408998.1:783688-785465 GCF_000296735.1 Chrysochloris asiatica | reverse complement strand
GGCCTGACAGTGAGTGTTGGAAAGATTAATGTAAATATTTTGTAACAAAAGGAGAGGAGTGGCTGATTTTGCAGTCCAGTAACTGAGATCCCTGGAACCATCAAGGGAGCAGAAAAGCGAAGTGTGGGGCCATGTCTGGGGAGGCAGTGACACTACGAATGGAGACAGAGATGATGATATGGAGAGAAGGACCAGCTGAGACTCTGGACTCAGGGAGGGAGAGGGGCTGGGTGCTGGGTGCTGGGGGGCAGGTGTGCAGGGTATACTTTTTGGTTGTTTGACGATGCATGCAGGGGCTTGTAATCATTGTGATGACATGAAATACGATAGAATGAATGTAAGGATAATGGATAATGTTCTCCCATGTAAACTAACACATAATTCACAATAAAAGCGTCAAAAACCAAAACAAACAAAAACAAAAACAAACTGAGGATAACATTGTATAAAATGAAAATTCCCAAGAATTTAATTGTGCTCATGCAGAACTTATAAAAAACCAAATAGCAGTCATTGGGACACAACAAGGAATACTGCATGATTTTAAATCAGCAAAAGTGTGTGCTAGGGCTGTATTCTGTCCCTGACTTGTCCATTCTATGTGCTGGGCAAATAATTGGAGAAACAGACTACATTAAGGAAAGCACATCAGGATGGAGGGTGATTCATTAAAACTTTCAATATGAAGATGACAAAATCTTGCTTCCAAAAAGTGAAGAGAATTTGAAACTCATATTTATGGTCAAAGACTACAGTCTTAGGTATGGATTCTAACACATCATAATGAAATAAAAAATCCCCACATCTAGACCAGTCAACAACATTATGATAAATAGAGAATGTATTAGTGTTGTCAAGAATTTCATTTTACTTGGATCCATAATCAATGCCTACCAAAATACAGTTAGTAAAATATGGCCTATGGCAAATCTGTTCCAAAAGATCGCTTTAAATTTTTGAAAACAGAGATATCATTTTGAAGACTTAGGTGTGCCTGACTCAAGCCCTAGTGTTTGGAAGAAGTATAACCAGATTACCTCTTAAAACCTGTGATGGCAAGACTTTGCCATGTTGTTGTTGAAGAGTATCATAATTATTAAAGTAGAGTGTAAGTGAAAAGAGGAAGAAACTCATTATAATGGATTGACTCAGGATGATGCATATATGGGCAGTGTTTTATTTATTTACATAGGGTCATTATGAGTCATAAGTGACTAAATGGCACCTAAAACATTCATGTGAATGAAAGCTGAAAAAACTCAAACAAGATAATGATGAGTGAATTAAATTAAATTCACTGTAGTTAATTATGGATCACGAGCTCTCAATTGACCACTTCAAATGCTTCTTCAAATACATATCAAATAATGCATGCTTTGTTTATTTTTTTCTTTCACTGCCCCTTTCAAAATTTTTATGTAAAATTTAATATGATTCATGCAGTGATAAAGTAGATACATAAAAGGAAAGGAATAGAAAATAAATCTAACTAAAATTAAAACATTGTCTGATTTAAATTGGGACATTAACATTTGTAAATAAATTGTCAGGGAACATTTAATACAGGGTAAGAATATGAAAAAATACATAAATCTAAAATTAGATAACACTAGAGTCAGAGAAAAGGTTAGTTAGGGAATTAAGCATATGAAGGCTATAAAAAGACAATTTAGTTATTTAAAATTTGTGTTGAATATATCTTTAGCTGGTACCCTGCAATGCTATGAAAATTATAAGTTTTTAATTTTGTTATTAGTTAAGTATTTATAAAATTGAA
>NW_006408998.1:783026-783519 GCF_000296735.1 Chrysochloris asiatica | reverse complement strand
ACACATACAGAACAATCAGCCCAACAACATCACAATATATATTCTTTGACAGTGCACATAGAACATTCTTCAGAACTGACCATGTGTTAGGTCACAAAGCAAGCTTCCATAAATTTACAAACATCAAAATACTACAAAGCACCTTTTCAGACCATAATGCCATAAAATTAGAAATCAAGAATTAGATCAAGGAAATAAAGTTTAATACATAGAGACTGAATAACACCATGCTGAAGTGCAACTGCACAATAGAAGAAATTAAATGTGAATTCAGAAACTTCTTAAAACCAATGAGAACAAAAACACAACATACCAAAATCTTTGGGACACGGAGAAAGTGGTGCCAAGAGGACATGTATTGCAATAAATACGCACATCCAAAAAGAAGAAAGAATCAAAATTAACACATTCACACAACATTTCCAACAACTAGAAACAGATGCATAGAGGGAACTTACAGTCCCCAAGAGAAAAGAAATAATAAAGATCAGAG
>NW_006408998.1:774520-782926 GCF_000296735.1 Chrysochloris asiatica | reverse complement strand
AATCTAAAATTATATCAGTGAAGTAACCCCTGCTTCAAAATATCTTATTAAAATTTAGTAAAATGAGTTTTTTAACAACTTATCTGTATTATGAGTAAATGATCATAGAAACTGGCTTATATAAAGAAGGTGGCATCGGGACTGGAGGAAGACTCATTAACAATCTGTGATATACAGATGATACAACCTTACTTAAGAAAGTGAAGTGGAGTTAAAATATTTATTGAAGAAAATAAAAAATTGCAGCCTCTATTGTAGATTATAAATCAATATAAAGAAAACAAAAATACTCACAACACGGCTGATAAGTAACATCACAATAAATGGAGAAAAGTTTGAAGTTGTCAAAGAGTTCATTTTGCTTTGATCCACAATCAACCCTCATAAAATTATTATTCAAAAAGTCAAAGGACATATTGTGTTAAGTAAATCTGCTGCATAAAACTTCTTTAAAGTGTCCCAGAGCAAAGTTATCAGCTTGAGGACTAAGGTGTACCTGACTAAATGCATTGTACTTTCAATTGCATCGTATGTATGTGAAGTTGGGCAATGAATAAGGAACACCTTTGAAGAATTGATGTGTTTGAATAATAGTATAGGGGAAGAGTATGGACTGTTAGAAGAACAAACAAATATGTCTTGAAGCAATACAGCCTTAATGCTCGTTAGAAAACCAGGATGGTGATACTTTGTATCTCATATTTGGATGTGTAATTAAGAAGATCCAGTCCCTGGAGAAGGATATTATACTTGGTAAAATGGAGGGTCAGTGAAAAAGAACATGACAGCAAATGAGATGGATTGACATAGTGGTGGTAGCAATGGGTCAAACATAATAACAATTGTGAGAATGGCTCAAGAGTGGGTAGTGTTTTATTCTATGCTTTTATTATATAATCCCTTTATCATTAATTATATGTATCTTTGCCTTAGCGAGGTAGGTAGAAACTTTTGAATATTTTCCTGGCATGATCCTCCTCTAACTGTAACTATAACAATAACTATTTATAAAATTTACAACAACACTGGCACACATCTTTACTAATTTTTGTCTTTCAGTGTAATCTTGGTCTATGTACAGGTTCCTCATGAGGACAATTAAGTCTTCCAGAATACTCATTATTTGCAATGTTGCCTGTAGTTGGTCATGATCCACATAGTCGGAAGCTTTTGCATAGTCAATAAAACACAGGTAAACATCATCCTGGTGTGGTGCTGTGGGTTAATGCACTAGACTGTAAAGTTGGTTTGAACCACTAGGTTGGCGGTTCAAGCTCACTGGCTGTTCCTTGAAAACCCTCACAGTGTCACTATAGGTTGGAATTGAGTCGAAGGCACTTAACAACAACAACAGCACATCATTGTGGTATTCTGTTTTTAGACAAGATCCATCTGGTATAAGCAATAATATCCCTTGTTCCATGTCTTTGTTTCTGGCATGAACTTCTGGTAGTTCCTTATAAATGTAATGTTGTAGCCATTCTTAAATTTATTTTTACCAACATTTTACCTACATATACTATTAATTATACTGTTCAATGTATCATTTTTATTTAGCATAGAAAATGTTCAATTTATCAATATATTTATGCTTACCAATGTCAGCATCAGTTGATGATTGTTAACCATAGAGTTTCACCAAACAGTGATTTATTATAATATTATATGATTCCCTTATCATTATTTGTTGTAATTCTGTTATAAGGAAAAGCTGTCTTTTCTCCATAATGTGTTGTTGTTGTTTTTCAGTTGAGCATATAACTACAGATTTATTAATTTTTATTTTTACCTGGGCGGTACAATGATTATTGCTTGACTGCTAACCCAAAGTTTGGCAATTCAAGTACAAGCAGAGCAACTCTGAATGAAGTCCTAGTAAACAACTCCAGAAAGAGCATAGTCATTGAAAACTACACAGAGCAATAACTCTTCTCTGACACATATGAAGTCACCCCGAGTTAGAATTGCCTTGATAGTAACAGGTGTATAGGTTTATTTTTAATCTTATTATTCAATTTCTTGATCAAATTGTCTCAGTTTTGCCAGTATTGTCTCTTCAAATAGTCTCATTTTTCCTTTGCACAACACCATTATTTTACACAATTCTTTTACTTTCATTAACACAAGTTGTTACAGTCTCATCTTGTACATTACCAAGTACTTTCCAACAATAGAATCCATCATTTTTACTAAGAGTTAACTCATTTAAAAATAGAATTATACTGAGAAATGAATGTATGCCAGCTATATGTATTTGCTGCTACTGGGATTCTATTGACTCAAGATCTTTTCAATTGACAAAATTGGTAAACATATAAACTGAATGGACACATGTATGTGCATACACACATGCACAAATCTTTCTCCCTTACCTTATTTATATCTGCATTTTTAAGCAAAAAGGGGCTCTAATACTACAATATATTATTGTGTAATCATTGATTGTACAAAATTTACTTTAAAAAATTTCAACCAATTATATCACCAACATAAGAAGTGAGGTGACACAGTGGTGAAAATACTCACTTGATAACTGAAAGTTTAGCACTGCACTCAAGATCAGTTTGAATTGCAAGGTTGGCTGTTCAAACTCATCAGTTGCTCCTTGGAAACCTTATATAGGGTCACTACAAGTTGAAACCAAGTCAATGGCATTTAACAGCAACAAAAATTATTTTCAACCTAAGAATTAAAATAAATATTTTTAATTGTTATTTTTAAAATTATGTTTACTTATTCTTATAATTATAGCATTCGTGATGTTGTTTTAAGTGCCATTAAGTTAGTGCAGACTCATAATGATGCTGTATATGGTTCCCAAGGCTAAGCAGAAAACCTCATCTTTCTCCCAGAGTGACTGGTGGGCTTGAAACACTGACCTTGTGGTTCACAGGACTCTGCTTAGCCTATGTAACCACCTTGTTCCTATAGTATTTATAGTTGCATAAACATAGAATGAATATTAGTAGGTTTAGTTTTGATAGAGTTTGTCTTAGTTCATATAGAACAATAGTTTTTAAGTCCAGTCCACATCAGTACCATCAATTAATTCACTGAAGAAAACCAATCTCATTAGTTCCTAGATTATCCTTCCTTTATTTGTTTTTTCACAATTGAACAAATATGATTTTAAACATCCTCTTATTTTTCACATGCATATAAGCATGCTACAGCTATATTTTGTATAATTATATTTAATGCGTTGCAAAAATTTAAATGTTTCTATTTAAAACATTGTTTACAAGCTATGTAACATAGAAAACCAAAAAAAAGTCTATGAAAAACTATTTCTATTACATTTCTATATCTTCTAAATATTTGACAAGCATATTGAGGATATTGAAGTACAATAGTTCCATTAGATATATTTCCAAAAGAAATAGATCCATTCTCTAGAAATTTACTGGAATTTGTCTCATGAATAAATATACACAGCTATAACTAAAACACCACCACCTGACTGTCAGTTTCTCATACTGTGGTGACTTGTATATTGCTGTGATTCTGGAAGCTGTGCCGTGATATTTAGATACCAGCAGGATCACTCATGGTGGACAAGTTTTAGTTGAGCTTCCAGACAAAGACAGACTAGGAAGAAGGAGAGACAAACTACTTCTGAATACTTAGTCACTGAAAACCTTGTGCATAGAAGTGGATCATTGTCAGCCTCAGATTATTAAATGTTGAAACATAAGGAAGTACACTAGAATATTGTCAGATATAGTACCAGAAAATGAGACCCTCAGGTGGGAAAGTGCTCAATATTTGAATGAGGAAGAGCTACCTTCTCAAAGCAGAGTTGACCTTGATAGCCTGAAAGAGCATTCATTTTCAGATGCAGCATAAATGAAGAGAAATAGATTTAAACATCCATTAATAATCAGAATGTGGAATGTACAATGAATGAATGGAAAATTGAAAACTGTCAAAAATTAAATGGAACACATAAGCATCTATAACCTAGGCATTCGTGAGCTGAAGTGAAATGATATTGGTGATTTTTAATCTGACAATCACATAGTGTACTAAGCAGGGAATGATAAATTGAAGATGGATGATGTCACATTCATAATAAAAAATCACATATCAAGATCAATCATGAGGTGCAACATTATCTGTGGCAGGATAAGTTCCATATGACTACAAGGAAGGCAAGTTAATAGCACTATTATTCAAATTTATGCACCAACCACAAAAGCCAATATTGATGAAATTGAAGAATTCTATCAACTTCTTTAGTCTGAAATTGATCAAACATGCAATCAAGATGCATTGATAATTACTGACAATTGGAATGCAAAGGTTACATACAAAAAGGAAGGATCCGTAGTTGGAAAATATGGCCTTGGTGATAGAAATGATGCTGGAAATCACATAATAAGATCTTGTTGTTGTTGTTGTTGTCAGGTGCCTTTGAGTCAGAACCGACTCATAGTGACCCCATGCAGAGCAGCACGAAACAATGTCCGATCCTGGGCCAACCTCACTACCGCTGCCACACTTGACGCCATCAATGATGCCACCTGGCCAATCCATCTCATTAGGGGTCTTCCTCTTTTTCTCTGACCCTCCACCTTACCCAGCATGACTTCCTTCTCCAGCAAATATTTCCTCCAGACAATATGTCCAAAGTATGAGAGATGAAGCTTAGCCATCCTGGCCTCCAAGGAGCACTCTGGCTGCACTTCTTCCAAAACAGATCTATTGGTTCTTTTGGCAGTCCATGGTACTTTCAGTATTCTCCTCCAACACCACAACTCAAAGGCATCAATTCTTCTATGATCTTCCTTATTCACTGTCCAGCTTTCGCATCCATATGAGGTTATTGAAAACACTATGGCTTGGGTCAGGTGCACCTTAGTCCTCAAGCTGACATCTCTGCTTTTCAATACTTTAAAAAGTTCCTGTGCAGCAGATTTGCCCAATGCAATACATCGTCTGATCTCTTGACTGCTGGTTCCGCGAGTGTTGATAGTGGATCCAAGAAGAATGAAGTCCTTGACAACTTCAATCTCTTCTCCATTAATAAGATTTTGCAAATCCAATAAAAACTTCACTGCAAATACTTTTTTTTAACAATTAAATAAAATAAATAAAAGACAACTATCCACATAGACTTCACCATATGGAAGACACAGAAATCAAATTGACTACATCTATGGAAAGAGATAGTGGAAAAGTTCCACATCATCAGCCAAAACAAGGCCAGGGGCAGATTCTGGAACAGACCATCAATTGCTCATATGCAAATTCAGGTTGAAGCTGAAGAAAATTAAAACAAGTCCATGAGTGCCAAAATACGACTTTAAATATATCCCATCTGAATTTCGAGATCATTTGAAGAACAAGTTTGATGCATAAGACACTAAAGACCAGGGACCAAAAGAGTTGTGGGATGACATCAAGAACATAACAAAATAAGAAAGCAAAAGGCCATTGAGAAGATAAGAAAGAAGGAAAAGACCAAAATGCATGCCAGAAGAGACACTGAAACTTCCTCTCCAGTGAAGAGATGCTACAGCAAAAGGAAGAATTGAGGAGGCAAAAGTTCTAAATAGAAAATGTCAAAGGTCAGTTAGAGAAGACAAAGTCAAATATTATAACAAAATATGCAAATGCCTAGAGTTAGAAAAGCATAAAGGAAATACACTGAGGAATGTATTTAATACACTCAGTTTGAGTTTCTCAAACTGAGGGAACTGAGAAAAAATTTCAAATTTTAACTTACAGTATTGAAGTATTCTATGGCCAGAATTCTGACTTGGATTCCAGGATGGCCAGAGTTCATCTCTCAGACTTTGGACATATTGTCAGGAGGGAAATGTCCCCAGAGAAGGATGCCATGTTTGATAAAGTGAAGAGTTGGAGAAAAAGAGAAAAAAAAAAACAAAAACAGCAATACGAATTCATACAGTGGAAGCATCAAGGGGCTCAAAAGTAGTAACAATTGTGAGATTGGCCCAGGATTATGCAGTATTTTGTTCAGCTGCGCAAAGGGTTGTTATGAGTCGGTACCTACTCAATTGCACCTAACAACAATAACAACATGTGCAAAACACTGAATGACACAGAAATCATCAGAAGAATATGAAAAGAATGCACACAGAATGAAATAGTAGATGTTCAACTATTTTCAAAGCAGCATCATAAGATCTAGAGATGATGATTCTGACAAAAGAAGTCAGTTTCATTGAAGTCATTGGCAAAGAGCAAGCCACAGAGAATTGATGGAATACAACTTGAAAATTTTCAGCAAAATGATGTGTCACTGCAAGTACTCACTCATCTATGCCAAGAAATTTGGAAGACAATTACCTGGCTGGCTGGAGGAGATCTGTATTTGTGCCAATTCCAAAGAGAGGTGATCCAATGGAATGCAGAAATCATCCGAAAATATCATTAATATCCCTTGCAAGTAAAGTTTTCCTAAAGATAATGCACAGCCAACTGCAAACATACATTGACAGAGAACTTCTAGAGGATCAAAAAGGATTCAGAATAGGACACGGAATGAGGCATATCATTGCTGACATCGGATGAAGTATCAACACTCCTTGAAGGGTCAATCTAGAAATCAAATGACATAGCGCATGGCTGCTGCACAAGACCTCTTTAAAGATGTCAGTTTGATGACTAAGATGTGCCTGACCCATGCCATTATACTTTCAATATTTGCATGCCCATTTTAAATTTGGACATTTAAATAAAGAAGAATTGATGAATTTGAGGTATGGTGTCAGAGGACAATATTGAAAGTACCATGGACTGCCAAAAGAACAAATAGATTTGTATTGGAAGGAATACAGCCAGAGTGTTCCTTGGAAGCCAGGATGGCCAGACTTTGTCATTCATATTTCAGACATGTTGTCAGGAGGAACCAGTCATTGGAGAATAATATCATGTTTGGTAAAGTGGAGGATCAGAGAAAATGACCAAAACCCCTTGCAAGATTGATTGGCATAGTGGCAGTATCAATAGCTTCAAACATAGCAACGATTGTGTGGTTGGCCCAGGACTGGGCAGTGTTTTGTTCTGTTGTGCATAGCATTGCTATAACTCGGTACCTACTCGATGGCACCTAACAACAACAGCAACGTAAGTAAAACAATAGGGGATCATAGCTAAAATCAAGTAAAATGCTAAAGATGTACTACACAGTATTGAAGTTATAACATACATAATATTGAGCGCTAGCAGTACATAGAATCTTCAATTATTAAAATTTAGGAATGAGAAGTTACTTATATAGGAATGTACATGAAGGTTCAACACATATTTCCTTATCTCCATATTTCTGTTCATCTGGTGAGGTATGCTGAATATGTTGTAAGTGTGGATTAGAATAAATTCTTTCAGCTTTTCTGTCCCTAATGCAATACTCACAAAAGCATACTGAGTAGTCATTGTTATGCTCTAAATAGCCTGGGTAATTATGTTAAAGTTTAATATCTATGTATAGTGTAGTACCTAACTGTTATCATCTTATATAAAGTATAAAGTTAGTATTTCCATTAGTAAAAATTAGTTAGTGGCTTTTATATTATTCTTTCTATATGTTCTTCGCTAACATCTTTGCCTGAAAGAAATTTGAAAGTTGAATTAGTAATGCTTAGTTCAGTGGCAACTAACAACATCAGCAACAGCATACTTAATAGTGATAAGCTGAAAGCTTTCTCTTTAAAAGCTGAAACTAGAAAATAATTTTCATATTCATTGTTTCTATTAAATATTATACTGGAGTTCTGTTCAAGCTTATTAGGCAAGAAAAAATAAGTCAAGGTTATTCATAATTGAAACAAAGAAGAAAAAAATATCTAAATTTTCAGATGGCATGATCTTGTACATACATAATAACAATTCAAACACATACACAAAAGCTATTTGTGCTAACAAATTACTTCTGTAGGAGCTTCAGAACACAAAATATAGGCATAATAAGCAGTACTTTCTATTTACTAATTATGCACAATCTGAAAATAAAATTGAGTAAAAAATGTCTATCTCCAATAATATAAAATTCAGTTCTTAGGAATAAATGTTATATAACAAATACTAGATTTGTACAGTGAAAACCACAAAACATTTATAAAGACATATTTTAAAATACAAAATAACTATTAAGATGCCTGTCATAGGTAAAATCGTTTCTCCACAAAATATGTGTCAGCTGGACCATGATTCTCTATGGCTTAACAGCTATATGATGGTCCTTCATGATATGTTTTGAGATGATAAATTAATAAAGGGATTATGGGTGGGATACACCGCCCTTAATCCCACAACAGCCTTGATTGGATGGACAGGAGATTCTCAAGCGTGTGGTATGTAGCTGGTGTGGTACCGTGGGTTAATGTACCAGACAGCAAAGCCATTTAAACTGAAATGTTGGGGGTTCAAGCTCACCAA
>NW_006408998.1:772112-773957 GCF_000296735.1 Chrysochloris asiatica | reverse complement strand
CACATTGCCCCCAAGTTTACATACCAGTCACCTGGGGTAATTGTCTTGTTTCCATCTTTTGCATATCACTTTCCAGCACCATCTTTTGAAGAGACTATCCCCTCTGCATGCAATATATTTAAAACTTTGTAAAAAAAATCTGTTGCTTGTATGCGGATGGGTTAATTTCTGGACTCTCGATTCTGTTCTATTGATCAATGTCCATTTTCATGGTACCAGTACCAGGGTATTTTGACCATTGTAGCTTTGTAATAAATTTTGAAGTCGGGAAGTGACAAGTTTCCAACCTTATGCTTCTTCTTAAGCAGTGCTTTGCTTATCCTGGGAACCTTTCCTTTCTATATAAAATTTGTAATTGTTTTTTCCATCTCTTTTAAGAATGTCATTGGAATCTGGATTGGGATTGCATTTTATGTGTGAATCGCTTTGGGAAGTATTGACATTTTCACAACATTAAGTTTTCCTATCCAGGAACATGGTACATTCTTAAATTTTTGTACATCTCTTTTGGTTTCTTTTAGTAGTGTTTTGTAGTTTTCTTTGTATAGTCCTTTCTTTCTCTGATTTATTTATTTCAAGATATTTCATCCTTTGGTGGCTATTGTAAATGGTATTGCTTTCCTAATATCCTTTTCAGTGCAGTCATTTTTGGTGTACAGGAATCCAACTGATTTTTGTATATTGATCTTATACCTTGCCACTTTGCTGAATCTTCACATGAGGTCTAGCGACTTTTTTTTTACTGTGTCTTTGGAGTTTTCTATGTATAGGGTCATATCATCTGCAAATACAGAGACTTTTACTTCCTTTTTTGTCAATTTGGATGCCTTTAATTTCCCTGTTTTGCTATATACCTCTTGCTAAGATTTCCAGCACAATATTGAATAGGAGTTGTGACAAATATTATCCTTTTCTGGTTCCTGTTCATAGATAGAATTCTTTCAGTTTCTCTCCTTTGAAAATAATGTAGGCTGTTGGTTTTGCATATATGCTCTTAAGTATGTTGAGGAATTTCCATTCAATTGTTGAGTGTTTTTATCAGGAATGGATGTTGGATTTTGTTAAATGCCTTTTCTGCATCAATCGATATGATCATATGGTTATTTTCTTTTTTTCTTATTATTATGGTGGGTTACGTTGGTAATTTTTCTAATGATAAACTCTCCTTGCATCTTTGATATGAATCCCACTTGATCATGATGTATTATCTTTTTGCTGGATTCTGTTGGCTATGATTTTGTTGAGAATTTTTGCATCTATTAAAAAACAGTTCAGGGCTGACTCTTTGGCTGAGAGTATCTGTGGTCGTGTGTGGCAGAAGAACCCATTTGTGGTGAGAGTGAGGGTATGTCCACTCGCTCAGGCACCCCCTTTATTTGCCAGAATGGAGGTGTGCCAATGGGTATCCAATGAACAGATACCACACACACTCAAAAAGAAAATCAGAATAAAGCAAAACCAACAAAGTGTATTGTCCACCTTTGCACTGAGGTTCCCGTGGTGTTATTCCGTGGTGGGTCTGTTCCTCCACTTGCTCTTGCCATTTAGTCTCTGCCAAGTCATCATCTCTGGGCCACCAAGTCCGGCAGGTTCAAAAGTACACGATTTCTTACTTCTGCTAAAAATTCCATTAGCTTCAAGCATTCAAACATTTTAAATATTCCTACCTATGTGGTTCATTTTGAGCTCTGCACTGAACCTGCTTTGTTTGGTATTCTGATAGTGAATTATACTGCACCTCTACCCTATCTTTATCAATGGAGAAAAGATTGAAGTTGTCAAGGACTTCATTCTTCTTGGATCAACTATCAACACTCGTGGAAGCAGCAGTCAAGAGATCAGACG
>NW_006408998.1:768578-771697 GCF_000296735.1 Chrysochloris asiatica | reverse complement strand
CATCATTTATGGACTCAAGTGTGGCAGCGGTAGTGAGGTTGGCCCAGGATCGGACATTGTTTCGTTTTGCTGTGCATGGAGTCACTATGAGTCGGGACTCAATGGCACCGGACAACAACAACAACTACCCTATCTGCCATCAAGCCCCACATCCTGGTTTGATTTTTTGACTGCTACTTCCATGAGTGTTGATAGTTGATCCAAGAAGAATGAACTTGACAGCTTCAATTTTTTCTCCATTGATAAGAATGTTGCTTATTGGTCCAGTGGTGATTTTTGTTTTCTTTACATTGAGATGCAATCCATACTGAAGGCTGTGGTATTTAATCTTCATCAGTAAGTATCTTAAGTCCCTTTACTTTCAGCAAACAAGGCTCTAATATCTGCATATCACTGGTTGTTAATGATTCTTCCTCCAATCCTGATGACACATTTTTTTTCATGTAACCCAACTTCTCAAATTATATGCTCAGCATGCAGGTTGAACAAGTATAGTGAAAGAATACAACCCTGATGCACACTTTTCTTAAGTTTAAACCATTCAGTGTGCTCATGTTCTTTTTGAACGATTACCTCTTCATCCATGTAAAGATTTCTCATGGGTACAAATAAGTGTCCTGGACTACTCATATTTCACAATGTTGTCCATAGCTTGTCATGATCCACACAATTGAAATCCTTTGCATAGCCAATAAAACACAGGCAAACATCTGTCAGGTATTGTCTGCTTTCTGTCAAGGTCTATCGGACATCAACAACGATATCCCTCCTTCCATGTCCTCTTCTGAATGCAGCAAATGAAGGTCCTGGGGGCTTTAATCCATGCACATCATAATGGCCAACTCTACTTTGAGAAGGCAACTCTTACCCAGTCACATTTTGAGCAACTTCCAACCTCAGGGGCTCGTTTTTCAGCACTATATCTGACAGAGTTTCTCTGCTATTTCTCAGGTTTTCAGTGACTAAGCATTTGAAAGTTGTTCGTCTTTCCTTGTTCCTAGTCTGTCTTCATCTGGAAGCTCATCTGAAACCAGTCTTCTGTGGGTGACCCTGTTGGTATTTAAAGTACCCGTGGCACAGCTTCCAGAATAATAGCAACTCAAAAGGCACTACAGTATGACAAACTGACAGATGAGTGGTGGTTGAAGACATTATGCTATGAAATTAATCATTGACAAAAGGACAAATATTGTATAAGACCATTATTGTAATGTGTGTGGGAACTCACAGAAAGATTCAAGAAGAGCTGTCTATGACTGAGGTATTTAATGCAAAGCTGTTGAGATGGATAACATTTGCATTCAGACTGGGAATGGAGGGGACTGTGGTTATTTTCCAAAGTATATTTCATCTACCACCGGAGGAACAAAAACTGGTAATAGGAAACTCAGGTAAAATGTTAAATCATCTTCGTTCACAACTTTCCCACATTAGTCCCTTTCAGTTCCCTTGTAATCCTGACATCAACCAAGAAGAATGTCACTGTTTGGGGCTGTATATCCTTTGCCAACTTCTCTGACGGAATCACCTCTCCCTTTGTAATATGCATGTAAGTAAGTGGTAGGCCCATGGTTTTTACAGGCAACAATATCTAGCTAGAAATGGATAATATTGTTGTTGTTTTTTTCTCCTTGAGTTAATTTTTATTATTACCTTGTAATTAGTGGGAGAGTGCTAGTTTCTGTCACATAGTCCATATGATTTTAATTTAAATGAAATTTAAAAAAAAAAAAGAAAATAGGATCAGGTTAGAGTTAAACAGGGGCTTAGGATGGGGAGGAGAATTGTTACTTAATGGACACTGAGGTTATGTTTGGAATGATTTAAAAGTTTTGGAGATAGATAATGGTGATGGTTGCAAAAAATGAATGTAAATCATACTACTGAAATGTATACTTAAAAATGGTGAAATTGGTCAGTTTTATGATATATATTTTATGACAGTTTAAAAAATAAATAAATATATTCAGTAGCCATGAGGAAATAAAGTATAGACATACTTCAAAAATAAATAAATAAATTTAAAATGTACCCATACTAGAAGGGGAAAAAAAATTCTTTGTTGGGAGGATGGGATCATAGAGCATAAAGAGGTGACAGAAAAATCATAGTTCAGAAGTCAGGGAGGGCAATATACAAGAAGGAAGAGGAGGATGGAATAGCAAGGAAGATAGGGGAACACTTAGGTTTGCATGGGCTAACTTGGATAGAGGTAAATAGTTATGTATGCTTAACCTTGGAAAAAACAGACAGGGGTGTCAAGAGGAAAAGAAAAACCTTCATGAAAAAGACCAACCCTAAAAAACAAAAATAGCAGTCTGTTTGGCTATTACAAGAATAAGAAATCTATTACAGGGAGCCCTCAAAGCAAGATATCAAGTCCCTTCAGGACTAACCTTTCTCAAAGACTGAAACTCAAAGGGAATACAAAGCAGGCATGTAAGCTAGTTGGCAACCACTTTGATCTACATGTGAGTAGAAGTGGGAGAAATTCAGTAATTAAGACATGGGCTGAGTTCAACCATATTCCAAGGACTCCTGTCAACCTCGAGATGAGAGAGAAGAGGAAGGGCTGGTTGGTCTGAAGTTTGGGGAGACCTGGGAACTCCTGAACTCATGGAAAAGGACCTATTCATGGAGAGCTAGAGCTGACAGTGAACTGTCCAGCTGGTATGAAGTTGTTGGAGACACAATGGAAGGACCATTCTAGCAGATAGTACCCATTTGCTCTAGCTTCATTGACTTGTTGACCTGAGTTTGACTAGAGGAAGATACATATATTTGATAAATGAACCAATTGTAAATTGCTACAATTTGAGGAACTTTACCTATATTTATTGATGTAGTAGCTCAAAATAACCAAAAAAAAAAAGGAGGGAGTCTTCACATCAAGGATCAAGCATATCCCCTCAGGATACAAGTTTGATAGGAATGGGTAACTTAGACATTGGCTACCTAAAATGAGGAGGTGGGGTCTGATGTCTATAAAGGCATGACATGGCTGGCTTACAAATTTTCAAAAGGAAGTTTAGTTTCAGAGTGTGCAGGGGAAGGTAGAAGCCTCATTGAATAGTTTTCATCTTATCTATATGGGTCTGGTGAAAGGAGATGGGGATAAG
>NW_006408998.1:756406-767978 GCF_000296735.1 Chrysochloris asiatica | reverse complement strand
TCTATGCCAAGAAATGTGGAAGGCAGCTACCTGGCCAGCTGATACGAAGAGATCCATAATTGTGTCTATTACAAAAAGAGGTGATCTGAAGTTTGTTAACCTATTGTTGCATCGATAGGCACTTAGGTTGCTTCCATTTTTTTGAATAGTGAATAGTGCATAGCTATTATGAATAGTGCAGTGGACATTGGTGTGCCTATACCTACTTGAGTTCTGGCTCATATTTCTTGTGAATATATGCCAAGTAGAGGAATTGGTGGACCATAAGGTATTTCTATTTCTGACATTCTGAGAAAGCACCATACCAATTTCCAGAGTGGTTTAACCATTTTACAGCAATCCCCCACACCCAGCAATGTAGGAGGTCCCAGTCTTTCCACACCCTCATAAGCATTTGTTGCTTTCTTTGAACCTCACTATTACTGTTGGTGTGAAATGATACCTTATTTTTCTTTGATTTGCATCTTTATAATGGCTAATGATAGTGAACATTACTTCATTTTGTTTTGTTTTCCTACTTATTTAGATATTCAGGCTGCCAAAAAACAATAAGTGTTTTTTGGCAGCCTGAATATCTTTCTTGATGAAGTGTTTGTGTATGTGCCCATTTCTTAATTAGATAATTTGTCTTTTTCATATAGATGTGTTGTAGTTTCTTATAAATATTAGAAATTAGTTCTTTGTCTCATATCTCATTGCAATATATATATATTCACCAGTCTGTGGGCTTTCGTTTTACTATTTTGGTGAAATATTTTGATGTATATAAGCTTTTAATTTTTTAGTATGTGCCAGTCATTTAGTTTGTCTTCTATGGTTTGTGTGTGTTTGGTAGTCTAAATATTTCATGTGTTAGACTCCTTAAGTTTGTAATTGCTTTTTCATGAATGATCGTTCTAGTTTTAGAATTTACTTTTAGATCTTTATTCCATGTTGAACATTTTTTGCTGCTGCTTTTTCGTCATTGTGATGCTGTTGTATCTGTATTAATTACATGAATGCATATTGGTATATTCTTAAGTAATCTCCAGTTGCCTCCTGGTAGATGTGATCTGGATATTGGCCTCTTTGTTCACTCCTATTAAAACTCAATTCAGAGTGTTTTCAGCATGTGTTGGTTGTAGATGCTACTCTGGTGTACTGGTATTGATATTGGCTGGTATTGCTTTTGGCTGGCATTGGCTCTTGCTCAATTTCTAGGGTTTTAGAGGGTGCAACTATAGCTTGGCTGTATAGCTACAGTTGTCATCTCTTGTCAGGTGGAGCATAAAGAGAAAGTGCTCCCAAAATACAAAAGGAGGACCAAAAATCATTACTGAAAATGAAAACTAAGCATCATAATTACCCAGGGGGGAAATATGTGAAACAGGAAAAAGTAGGAAAACAAAACAAAACGAAAAGAAAAGAAAAACCACAGGAAAATATAATTAATTATTTAATGCCACCTAAAAGATTGTTACAGAGTCTTGGTGTGGTGCTGTGGGCTAATGTGTCAGACTGAAAAGTCATTTAAACTGCAAGGTATGTGGTTCAAGCTCACCAGCTGCTCCTTGGAAACCCTATACAGGGTCACTATGGGCCAGAACCAACTCCATGAGACTTAACAACAACAACAACAATAGACTCTTGAGTTCAAAGCTGACTGAGAAATTTCAAGTTGTTCCCACTGTGCCAGTGTGATCTAACAAAGACCTTCAATTTTTATTTTTTTACTCCCATCAAGTTCATTTAGCTGTTTCTCATAATGAAAGCCAGATCCTCTTTTATAGAGACTTCCGGAGCAGTTTCTTTTTCCCTGTGCCCAGCCATCTGCATGGCAATGATCCTTTACCTATGCAGTGCAAATCAATGCTATTTTTTCTGTGCATCTCAGAACCTTGCTTGCCTGGCTAGAACCTTAGCAACGAGTGTCTAGATGTACAGGTCCCACCAGTGCAGAGATGAGCAGACAGAACAAAAGAAAAGATGTGAAAAGGGGAAAAAAAAGCTTGTACCTCACACCTCTGTTTCTGCAGATGATTGGCTGGTTTCTACACTGGAAGCACTCTCTCATCCATCTATACACTCACTCCAGTTCAAAATGGTTGTGACAGAACATGTCAGGCACCCTGAATCAGAGTAACCTCCTTTCTTGCTTCTGTTCCAAATTTTACTCTCTGTAAGCACTCAAGTCACTTATTTGTCACTTTATCTAAAGTTTGGAGTTCCTGCATCTGTTCTGTGAATCTGTTTCATCCAGTTTGCTATGTTTTTACTGATAGCGATATGTACATCCTTTCTGTCCAGTCCTCCATCAAGCCCTGCTCCCTATATGCTGCCTCTTGAAATGTTCGAATATCAGCCATTTCTTTTTGGTACTGTGATTGTGAATCTCTTCCATCATCTTTAGAACTTTTCTGTATCAGTCGATATTTTATCACCAAAATCCTTTAGTATTTCAGTTAAAGACTTGAATTTTTTTCCTCAGTTCTTCCAGTTTGAGAATTGTTAAGAATGCTGTCTTTGGAATTTTCAACTCCAGAAGTCTGCGCATTTCATTATATTTGTTTTTGCCTTCTCAAGCTGTCCTTTGAAAATTTTGCTCAGTTCCTTTACTTCCTCGTTTCCTCCATTTGCTTTAGCACCTACATATTGAAGAACAAATTTCAGAGTTCATTTTGGTCTTTTCTATATCCCTTGTTTTATTAATGACTTTTCGCTTTCTTCCTGTATTATGTTTTTAATGTTATACCACAGCTCTTCTGGTTTTCAATCATTAATGTGTATAGCATCAAATATTTTTGAGATGCTCTCTAAATTCAGGTTCTGGTGTGGCTCTGTAAGATAAGCACTGGACTATGAGGTCAGTTTCAACTTAAATGAGGGCTGTTCAAATATGTCAGAATCTCCTTAAAACCCTATAAAGGATCGCTATGGTTCAAAACTGATGCAAAAGAATTAAATACAACAAAATGTTAAAGGTCTTATTTTTCTTTCATGGGCTTATTTTAATTTTCTTCATTTTAAGCCTGAAATTTCTTCTGAACAGTTAGTGATCAATTCTTGGCCTTGTTTTGACAGATGACATGGAGATTTTCTATTGTTTCTTTCCACAAGTGTAGGTAAGTTGACTTCTGTATATTCCATCTGGTGAAATCTATAGGTACAATCATCCATTATGTTGTTTAAAATATATATATTTGCAGTATAGAGGCTCTGGTCTTGTAAAATTCTATCATGTGATTACCAACATTATTTTCTTAACCAAGGTCATATTTTCAAACTACTTATCCATTCTCTTTGTTTCTAACATTTGCATTCCAGTCACGAGGAATTATCAATATATCATGATTGTATTAATAAATTTCACATGAACTTAGTTTGTAGAATTAATCAATTTTATCACAACTGGCTTTAGCCTTTGTTGCATAAATTTTACAAACAGTGATATTAATTGATCTTCCTTGTAGGCATATAGTTATCATCCTATCATAGACAGCATTTTACTTTAAGGTAAACCTTTAAATGTTCTTTGTTGAGGATAAATGTGATAGCTTTCCTCTTAAATTTATCATTCCAGCATAGTAAACCATGTGACTGTGCCAATCCCATTGCAGATCACTAATATCTATGATTTTAATGTTTATGTGTTTCATTTCAATTTTGACAACTCCCAAGTTTCTTTGAATCATACCTTGTACATTCTACATTCTAATTATTAATACAACTAAGCATATCATTGCTTATGATAGCCTGGTCTTGATTGAAAGCAAAGAATATCAGAAAGATGATACTTGTGCTTGATTTACTATGCAAAGAATTTAAAATGTGTAGACCATGACAAACAACAAAATAACATTACAACAAATGGGCATTACAAAACACTTAAATATGCTCATATACATAAGCCAAGAGGCAATTTTCCAGACAAAACAATGTATACAAAGAACGGGTCAAAAACAAAGCAATGTATACAAAGAATGGGTCATAATCATTAAAGGTGTTTTGGCAGTGTTATATACTTTCACCATATTTATTCAATCTACATGTTGAGAAAATTATCTAACAAGATGGATTATATGAAGAAAAACATGGGATCAGCATTGAAGTAAGACTCATTAACAATCTGCAATATGCAGATATTACTTACTGGAAGCAAAGAAAACTTAAAATAATTGCTGATGATCATAAACTAGAGCCTTAATGGGTTGCACTTCAATGTAATGAAAACAAAGATCCTCACAACACTGCAAATAAAAACATCATGATAAATATAGAAAAGACTGAAGTTGGCAAAGACTTCATTATGTTTGGATCCATAATCAGCATTCATTAAAACAATGTTTAAAATAAAATAAGATAAAGATTTACCTGACCCCACCTATGGTATTTGACACACCTCATGCACATGTTTTATAATGAATAAGGAAAAACGTGGAAAAATTAATGCATTTCAGTTATGGTTTAGGAGAAGAATGTATAATGTACCTTGAACAGAGAGAAGAACAAAAATATCTGCCTCAGAGGAAGTGCAGCCAACATGTTTCTTGGAAACCAGTATGTTGAGACTTCATCTCTTATGCATTGGACATATTAATAGGAGAAGAATATAGTGTTTGGTAAAGTGAAGGCACACCAAGAAAAAAGACCTCTCAGCATGTAGGTTGACACTGGCAGTTACAACAGGCTCAAATATAACAAATGTTAGGATGATGTAGGATCTGGCAGTGATTCATTCTTTGTTCATAGGGATGTAATAAGTGTGAATGCCAAAACAACAAGGATTATGATGTCCACATGGTTTACTATGCCAAAATGACAAATTGAAGAGGAATGGTGTTGCATTCATTGTCAAAAAGAACATATCCTGATCAATCATGAGGTACAATGCTCTCTGTGATATGATAATATTCATTCATCTACAGGGAAGCCCAGTTAATATCACTATTATTTAAATTTACACACAATCATTAAGGCCAGTGAAGATGAAATAAAAGAATTCTACCAACTTCTTCAATCTGAATATGAACAAACATGCCATCAATTTGTATTGATCATTGCTGATGATTGGAATGCAAAGGTTGGAAGCAAAGAGGAGGTATCATTAGTTGGAAAATGTGGCCTGAGTGGTAGAAATGATGCTGGAGAACATGACAGAATTCTGCAAAATCAATGATTTGTTCATTTCAAATACCTTCTTTAAACAGCATAAGAGATGAATATACACATGGACCTCACCAGATGGAAAACATAGAAATCAAATTTACTACATCTTCAGAAAGAGACAATGGAAAAACTCCATATCATCAGTGAAAACAGGGCTAGGGGCAGACTGTGGAAGAGACCATCAATTACTCATATGCAAATTCAAAATGAAGCTGAAGAAAATGAAAACAAGTCCACAAGAGCCAAAATATGACCTTTAATATACCATCCCTGAATTTAGAGATCATCTGAAGGACAGATTTGATACATTAAACTTTAAAGACAGAAGACCAGAAGAGTTGTGGGATGATATCAAGAACATCGTACATGCAGAAAGCAAAAAGTCAATAAGAGGACAAGAAAGAAGGAAAAAGTCAAAATGGATACCAGAAGAGAAACTGAAACTTACTCTCCAGTGCAGAGATGCTAAAGAAAATGGAAGAAATGAGGACGTCCAAGTTCTGAACAGAAAATTTCAAAGATCATCTTGAGAAGATAAAGCCAAATATTACAAGAAAAATGTGCAAAGATCTGGAATCTGAAAACCAAAAAGGAAGAAAATGCTCAGCATTTCTCAAGCTGGGGGAACTGAAGAAAAAATTCAAGTCTCGACTTTCGTTATTGAAAGATTCTCTGGGCAAATTTTTGAATGATACAGAAAACATCAAGAGAAGATGGAAGGAATGCACAGAGTCACTGTTCCAAAACGAAATGGATAATGTTCAACTAGGGATATCATTGCTAATGTCCAATGGATCTTGGCTGAAAGCAGAATATCAGAAACATGTTTACCTATGCTATATTGACTATGCAAAGGTTTTCGATTGTGTGGATCATAACAAGCTATGGTCAACATTGTTAAGTATGAGTATTCTGGAACACTTAATTGTGTTCATGAGGAATCTGAACCTGGACCAAGAAGCAGTAGTTTGAACAGTGTACAGGAACACTGAATGTTTTAAAATTTAAAAAGATGTGCAACAAGGTTGTATTCTTTCACCATACTTATTCAACCTGTATGCTGAGCAAGTAATCCAAGAAGCTGGGTTATATGAAGAGAAACTTGGCATCAGGATTGGAGGAAGACTCATTAACAACCTGCGATATGCAGATAATACAACTTTGCTTTCTGAAAGTGAAGAGGACTTAAAATATTTACTGATGAAGATCAAAGAGCACAGCCTTCAGTATGGATTACAACTCAATGTAAAGAAAGCAAAAATCCTCACCACTGGACCAAAAAACAACATTCTTATCAACGGAGAAAAAAAATTGAAGTTGTCAAGGACTTCATTCCTCTTAGATCAACTATAAACAGTCACGGAAGCAACAGTCAAGAAATCAAATGATATATTGCATTAGGAAAATCTGATTCACAAGACCTTTTAAAGTGTTGAAGACTAATGTGAACCTTGAGGATTAATGTGCACCAGACTCAAGCCATGGTATTTTCAATAACCTCATATGCATGTGAAAGCTGGACAGTGAATAAGGAAGACCTTAGAAGAATTGATGTCTTTGAGTCATGGTGTTGGAGAAGAATATTGAAGGTGCCATGGGCTTCCAGAAGAACCAGGAGATCCGTTTTGGAAGATGTGCAGCCAGAGTGCTCCTTGGAGACCAAGATGGCCAAACTTCATCTCTCATACTTTGGACATAGAGACCAGTCACTGGAGAAGGGTATCATGTTTAGTAAGGTAGAGGGACAGAGAAAAAGAGGAAGACCCCCAACGAGATGGATTGGCCAAGTGGTAGCATCAATGGATTCAAGTATGGCAACAGTAGTGAGGTTGGCCCAGGATAGGGCAGTGTTTTATTCTGCTGTGCATAAGGTCACTATGTGTCAGTATGACTCAATGGCACCTAACAACAAAACAACAATACTGGCTAGAATTTCTTCTATAATACTTAAGAACATTCCCATCTATTTCCAGTTTTGTCAGTTGTTTAACTGTGTATACATTATTAATTATATCAAATTAATTATATGTAAACAATTCAATAGTATGTTATATAACCATGATAATAATACCTTCTCCAAGTCTTTTTTAAATTTTATTATATTATTTTTATGTGTAGAATATTGATCTCATGATTACATGGATACTTTTGCAGTAACATAATTTGTTATTTCAACTAACAAATTTAATAAAATTCAAGTAAGATAAGAGTAAGGAATAGTCTGTAAAGCAGAAATAAAATAACAAATCATTTCTCAAAGATATTAGAAACCATCAGGAAGATAATGGCAGTACTAAAACAAACAAACAAACAAAAAATTAAAAAGACACCTTAATAGCTTCAGACTGACCTGTGTACTAGTGGATGGACAGCATATATGTATTCATTAAGAATGGAATGATAAGTCATATATCACCAAAGCTTAGTAAATGTTATGTAATATAGGTGTACTATTTAGGTACAAAAGATATGATTTATATCATGATTTAATTGTAATATTTTTTAAAACAATGAGCTACCAAGTAATATCATTTATACTTAAATAATGTAAAATAATGACTTAGTTCAGTGGCATTTCAAAGTAATATTCTGTTTTCATATAAAAATAGAATTTTGATAATCCATAAAATTATTTTTCTGTTAATATAAATTCATAGCTAATTATTCAGGAGGAACTATTGAGAATAAATTGTAGGTCACATTTTTATTGTCAATCAAATCATCCTGATTGACAGGAGGGAAAATTATTATAATATTCATATATTTACTCATACAGTTTCTTCTTTCTGTAACTTTAAAATAAAAGAAAGAACAAATATATGACATATGTCTCTGAACCAAGTATATCATCAAGTATAATATGGTTTGAACCATAAGGTCTGTGGTTTAAGTTCACCAGTGGCTCCTTGGAAAACCTATACAGAGTCACTATGAGTTGTAACCAACTCACCTTATAGCAACAACAATAAATAATTTAATAACCACCCTCCAGATATTCCTATACAATTACGTACATAAAGTATAATGTAATATTTTTTTTAACAATAGGAATATATGACTCTAGGAAATGATAGCAGAAATAGTAAAGGACAGTACATGCTTATCAGTAATGTATTTTACTGACAGTTTTGGTACAACCTTTATGTGGTAAGAAGTGTAATACTGGATTGAGACGTATTAAGCCCTAAAAAGAAAACCCACTACCATCAAGTTAATTCTCACTCAGAGCAACCTTGTGTAAGATTTGTGAAACTGTAAGTCTTTATGATAGCAAAAAGCCTTATCTTTCTTCTAAAGAGTAAATTGTGGATTTGAACTGCTGACCTTGCAAATACCAATGCAGTGCTTATCCTGCAGCAGCCCCCAGTACTCTTTGAGGTGTATTGGGAAAGTTTAAAGGATTTGTTTGCAAATTTTAAGATATCTGTTTCTATATGAATTAGAATAGTGTGTAGATGCAAGAGAAGACTGACAAAAAAAGCTGAGAGAAAGTTTCACTTTGTTTTCCAAGTTGTAAAATAAATTATGTACTTATATTAAGAAAGTAGTTAGTGATTATTAAGAATCAAGTCTTTAAATTATGGCTTAATTTTGTGTTGATGATGGTAATGCCATTTTAGACCTAATTACCATAGTCGTTGAAAATTTGGAGGTTGTACAGTGTCACAGAGTTCATTTATGATGACATAGCATTACCTTTTCCTAAATCATTTTCTCAATATCATATGCTACAAAAGAAAATCCAACTCAATTATAAATTAATTTATTCATTAATTTAATATTTATAAGCTGATATTTTGATACATGTAAGTGTACAAACACTAAAATGCAATAAATGATAAGTATATTTGTGTCAGAGTGGGAATATGTTGCTTGGACTTATATATTAACTCTGGATCAATAAATATTTCATGAGATGACTTCTGTATGATACAAGTCTTGAAGGATAAATATACTTACCAGAAATGGAATATTAACAAGGATAAAGTCACAAGATTGGTCCATGAGCAAAAACAAAAAGAGTTTTAGAGGGATCAAAAAAACAACTTCAGAAGGCAGGTCTTGATGGCGGATAGGGTATAGGTGCAGTGAAGTTAGCCATCAGCAGTACCACAGAATACAAGATGAAGAGGGTTCAGAGCAGAGATCCAAAACTCTGAATCACATAGGTAGGAATATTTTAAAAGTTTGAAGGATTATAGCTAGTGGAACTTGTAGCCGAAACAAGAAATTGCATGTTTTTAAATCTGCTGTGCTTCGGGCCCACAGGCGACATGTTGGGTGAGACCAAATGGCGAGATGAAGCGGGGAAGCAGAACCACCAAGGAATAATGCCTTAGAACAAAGATAAACAATACACTTTGTCTGTTTTGCTTTGTTTTGATTTTTTTTTTCTTATTATTGTTTTCTTTTCGGTATCTGTTCATTGCTCCCCCACTGTTTGCACACCTCCATTCTTGTGACTAGAGGGGGAGCCTGAAAAAGTGGACACCTCCCACCCCCACCACTAGTGGATTATTCTGCCATGCATGTGTGTAGATACTCTCAACCCAAGAACCAGCCCTGAACTGTTTTTGAAAAGCAAAAAGGCCAGAACACGGAGTTTGGAGAGGGAAAGAGAGTCTAAAAACAAAACAGGCCAAAAATTAAATTAAATCCTGAAGTACAATGTAACAACCAATAGTGGCATCATGAAATTTATCAGGCAGCTTTGAAGGCACGAAGTTGAAAGAGGACATTAAGGTCAGACTCATATTAGGCTACAGATTTTTTTTTCTTCTCTCCCTCCTCTTTCTTCTCTGTGATGATAGATTATAGTAAGGAGCTCTGTTAGTATAGTGGGTATGAATCAGGCTTCAAACCGCAAGGTCAGCAGTTCAAAACTATCAGCTGTTCCATGGGCGAAAGACTAGGCTGTCTGTTCCCGTAAAGTTTTACAGCCTCAAAAACCCTGTACAGGGTCGCTATGAATCAGAAATTACTTCAAAGACCATAACCAAATCCAATATAATTTTGTTTTGCTTGTTTTATTGTTATTGTTGTTGTTTTTGCTATTGATTTTGTTTTTTGGTGGTTTTCTTTTTTCTTTCTTGTTTTATTGCTGTTGTTGTTTTGCTATTTTATGCTTCCCATTCTAACTTTGAGGAACTCTCCTCTCCCTATTTTACCCAAGAAGAGACAGTAACTGCTGCCATATAGTCAAGCTACAATCACACTCTATAAAACACTAAAACCCAGGCAAGAAACAATAACACACCAGGGAGACAGAAAACACCTGTGAGTGTTGCTCTTAGTTAAGCAATAAGAAGAGTGAAAAGGAAAGCCAAATCCTGATCACATCTACCTGGAGACAATCAGAAATCATAAAAAATATCAAAACAAACACTCAAAAAAGCACTAAAACCACAGATAAACACTAAACATGTGCAAGAAGCAAAAGCAGATGATCATATCAGCACATGTCCAGAAACAAGATAAAATGTCCAAGACAAATGACCTAGAGTAGACCTGGACTATATCCTTGAAGGAGGGCGACCTTGGAAATGCCAGAGGAGGAATTCAGAAAAAATGATTATAAAATGTTTCAAAACACTTTACAATGGATTTGAAAAAAAGGAAGAAGTCAGGAAAGTGTTACAGGAAAAATGAATTAAGATAGATACAACATTGGAAACTGTTCAAAATCTACACACACAAAAAAGGTCCAAACTATCATTATAGAATATCAGAACTAGGCAATACTCTGAAAGGGCAAAGGAGTAGAATAGAAGAGATGGAAGGCAGAACCAGTGAGCTGGAAGACAAATCTCTCAATACCACTAAGAAAAAAGAGCAAACAGAAAAAAGAATTAAAAAATCTAAAGAAGGTCTAAGATTCATGTTGGAGAACATGAAGAGAAATAACTTAAGAATTATTAGCATTCCAGAATAGGAAGAATCACACAAGTTCATAGAGGAAATAGTTGAAGAACTGCTGGAAGAAAATTTCTGTAACATCCTGAAAAGTGAAAATATAAACATTCAAGAAGCTCAAAGAATGCCAACAAGGATAAACACCAAAACAAAATTACCCAGACATATCATAATCAAGCTTTCCAAAATCAAAGATAAGGAGAAAATCCTAAAAGAAGCAAAGGGAAAAGACAAGCATTACATACAAAAGCAAGCAAGTCAGTTTATGTTTGGATATCTCAACAGAAACCATGCAGGCAAAAAGGAAATGGGGACACATATATAAAACCATGAAAGAAAAAAAACTGTCAACCCAGAATCCTTTATCAAGCAAAGCTATCAATCAAATATGACTGTGTAATAAAAACATTCCAGGATAAACAGACATTAAGAGATTCTGCCAAAGCCAATCTTACACTACAAAACATCGTAAAGGGAGTTCTGTGAACTGAGAACCAACAAGAACAGACAACAA